>NC_054871.1:1970393-2270393 GCF_018320785.1 Cheilinus undulatus | reverse complement strand
CCTGGTTGGTCCAATCTTCTTCATGTGAGAATTCTGGAGGCCGCTGTTCTCTCCAGAACCTTCAGAGCAGCAGAAATGTTTCTGCAGCCTTCCCCAGATCTGTGCCTGTCAACAATCCTGTCTCCTTTGACCTTTGACCTCATGGCTTGGTTTCTGCTCTGATATCATTGTCAGCTGTGAGGCCTTCTGTAGAGAGGTGTGTGCCTGTGTTTCTGCTATTAAAATTGGGAGTTAAAGAGTTCTGTTATGGTTGTATGAGGGGTTTGGTGGCCGAGAAGAATTTTTCGTTCCATAATGCATAACTAAGTTTGCAAAAGGCTAGGTTAGAATAATCCTGATTAACTACAGAAATTCAGAAAATAAAGTTTGAATAGTTTGACAGCCCGAGTTCATACCTTTTTGGAGGTGTTGCTGTCTCTCAGACTCTTGGGGGCGCTATTGCTGCTTCTGTTTCTGTTCTTGTTGTTCTGTTCGGCTTCATCACTCGTCTCGTCCTGTTAACAAACAAAGATCCTCAGTCACGTTTACAAACCGCAGCTTAAACACAGAGGTTTAACTCTTTAGAAACATTTACATCCACCACCATAGAAGAAGAATCTACGTCAAGTACGTACAGTTATAGACGGCTGCCTTTCAACGGCTAGTCGACTCAGATGGTTTATTTATCTACTGATTTTTGTTAAACACAGTTCTCTCAGACATACGTCTACTACAGAGAGAGAAAAGAAGTTCATCTATGTGACGCACACATTTTTACATTAACTCTCCGGACCTGGGTCTGGGTCCACAGCTGCAGTTTTTCTGCTAGCGCCCTCAACTTCCTCTTCAGAGTGCTTCTCACTGTAGCTTGGTGTGAATTATATTTTCTCTTATTGAATGTAAAAACTAGAAATATGAAAAATGTAAAGTAATTCTTTCCTGGCATTTATAACAACTGAAGAACATGAACTAACGCCCTGAAAAGGACGAGCTGCATCAGTATTTCCTCCGCCAGTGCTGTAAGAGCTCGGTTGTTGACAGAGCTGATATCAGAAGTCTTCTCCTTCTTGAAAAGAGCATTCCTGCTCTAAAAGTTGAATTGTTTTCAGCGACAGCACTGTGAGTGATGCAGCAGAAACAGCTGAGAACCCTGGGGCGACACTTTTAAGCCCAGCTCAGACCAAAGATGTATGGTTTATGGGATTTATGCATTGAGCTGCCAGCACTAAAATCATCAGCTGTGGACACTGGCTCTCTACATCACTGACCGCTGTGTCTGATGATGGGAGCGGGAGGCTGTCCGGAGGTCGGGGTCCGTCTGTGGGGGCTGGAGGGATGGACTGACAGAAACACAAAAACAGAGAACACAAGGATCAGAGTAAGGGGGTTTCTCTGCTCTTTTTTAAAAACTTTTTTAAAAAGTTTATTATTGTTATTATTATTATTATTAATGTTTTATTGTTATTATTATTATTATCATAATTATTATTATATAACTGTGACTTCTTCATGCCTGTATATCCTGGTTTCTCCCTCAGCTAGCTCATGGTCAGTCCATCTTAAAGGGTTCTGACATTATGGCTAATAATCAATTCTAAGAAAAAAAGTCTACACACACATCCAAACCTAGGTGGACAGGTGCTGAGCCAAAAAGGAGACTAACAGAGAACAGAAAGACGTCTCACACACTGCAGGGCTCCAAAAATATAATTATTTATTGCACCAACGTGATGTCTCGAGCCAACAGAGAACAGAAAGATGTCCCGCACAATGCAGGGCTCCAAAAACATTATCATTTGGCTCGAAACATCACGTTGGTGCAATAAATAATTATATTTTTGGAGCCCTGCAGTGTGTGAGACGTCCTTCTGTGCTCTAATAATCAATCCTAAAAAGCAGCATAGGCTGAATGATGCTGTGGCTGATAAGGGACAGTAGGACGGAGAGAAAGATGAACCTCTGCATCAACAGACACCAACAGTTTTATGTGAGGTGTTATATAAGAAAAGACACATCATATGTCTCTCTTATAAAAAGAGGACTCTGATGAATATCCTTAGTCATATTTGAGGTTAATGAAACTGACATTAGTGTGTTTGAGTGTGTGTCGTTACCTCGGGGCTGACGGGGCTGAGGGCGGGGGGAGGAGGGGGAGTCGAGAAGGGAGGGACGGCCATCTGGTTTATTGCATCTTCACTTCTGCAGAGAGAGAGAGAGAGAGAGAGAGAGAGAGAGAGAGAGATTAGTCCACGTGTTTCTGCTGTAAGATGAAAACAGGAAAACACAAACAGATTTTGGTGTCTTCAGCGAGGAGCTGATGGAGTTTTTATTGATGCAGAGCTTCACCACCTGAGCCCACCAACACACAGACAGATGAGCTGGATGTTTGCTGCAGCAGCTCTGCAGAAATACTGAGGTATAGGATAACTGGACTGCAGCAGGTCGTCTGTTTAAGTTCTGAGATGTGGCACAGCAGAGCTCATCTGGAGATTTAACATGTTTATCAATGATTCAGGACAAGAAAAGTCACTGACGTTTGATTTAAACTGCAGTTAACTATAAGACCAGGTGACCAAAATCCCTTTAACAAAGTAACAAATGTTTGCAGCAATAACAGATTTAAAATATTCCCCAATACTGGGAAATTTTTGATTATGAAGAATTGCAGAGAAATCCTTGTCTAAATTAATGGTTCTCAACTGGTGGGTCGGGACCCCAAAATTGGCCCCAGAGCAATTTTCATGGGTCGTAAATTTGTGCCTTGCAAAACCCCCACTGGCCATTTTTATCAGACATGCATACAGAAATCTGAGATTACATTCCATGCACAGATCAGCAGTTAAAGTCAAGGATGAAAGTATTGGCACCCCTGGAATTATTCCAGAAAATACACCATTTCTCCCAGAAATTGTTGCAGTTACAAATGTTTTTGTTATACACGTTTATTGCCTTTATGTGCATTGGAACAACACAAAAAAACCTGAAGAAAAAAGCCAAAATTGACATAATTTTACACAAAATTAAAAAAATGGGCGGGACAAAATTATCGGCCCCCTCAACTTAATATTTGGTTGCACATCCTTGGGAAAAAAACTGAAACCAATCACTTCCTATAACCATCAACAAGCTTCTAACACCTCGCAACTGGAATTTCTGGGAGAAATGGTGTATTTTCTGGAAAAATTCCAAGGGTGCCAAGACTCTTATCCATGACTCTATCAGTGTGGAGATTATGCTCATATCCCACATCAGGTTTCACACATCACATCATCATACTGAAGGCTCTGAGGGCCAAATCATGGGCTCTGAGGACAAAATCAAAGGCTCTGAGGACCACATCAGAGGCTCTGAAGGCCACTTCACAAGCTCTGACCTCAGACCTCTTTACAGGGTCTGAGGGCAACATCGAAGGCTCTGAGAGAAACATCACATGGACTGAGGGTGACATCACAGGCTTTGAGGGCCACATCAAAGGCACTGAGGGTCACATCACAGACTCTGAGAGCAACATCACAAGCTCTTAGAGCCACATCCCAGGGACTGAGGACCACATCACAGGGACTGAGGGACCAATTACAGACTCTGTGGGCAAAATCATGGGCTCTGAGGGCCATGTCAGAGGCTCTGAGGGCTTCTTTACAGGCTCTGACGGCCACATCACAGGCTTTGAGGGCTATGTCAGAGACCCTGAGGACCACAGTGAATGCTCTGAAGGCCATGTCAGAGACTCAGAGGGCCACATCACAGGCTCTGAGGGCTTCTTCACAGGGTCTGAGAGCCATGTTGGAGACTCAGAGGACCACACTGAATGCTCTGAAGGCCATGTCAGAAGCTCTGAGGGCCTCATCACAGGACCAATGTAAAGCAGAGCTAGCAGTAAAGACTTAAGATGCAGATATACATGATGTAGACGTTGATAAACGACTCAAAGAGCTGCATCCTGGTGGAGAGCCAACGATGTTTGGCTGGATCAGTTTTTAATGTTTGAAATACTTCTGATTGTTGACTGCATATTCAAAAAAACCAATCCCAGTATGGCTCTCTGTGTTTCTCTGGCATCTGCTGTTTTTCTCCTTCAGCAATAATGAACTCCTAACTGGTCTGTAGTCAAGAGTGAAGTGAAATGATGCTGGAAAACTTCTATAGCTGTTTCCTTGCTTATGAAGTACAGAGTTATTTTAAATGTTCTCATCTGCAGTGTGTTGTGTTTGTCGATGACTAAAGACAGAAAACTTCAGAAGCATGCCCTGATTTTATGGATAAAAGTCAATGAAGGACGGGATGAGCTTTCATGACTCTGCTCCCTATGGAGGCGTTCCTACTCAGACGGAGGTTGTATGAGCGAGCTGATGCGCTCTTTTCCTCCTTTCTGGTCAGATATCAGCACCAGAGCGTGATTCTGCTGTGTACATTCATTAAAATACAGCAGTGTTGGGACAACGAAGGACACTCAAACTTCCTCTCCTCCCGTTTCTTTCTTCCTCTCCTCTCTCCGTCCTCTGAACAGCTGCTGATTCACTAAAAAGCTCCTGAAGGGAACATCACTTTAATCGACGCTAACGCTAACAGCAGCTCAGCACGACCCGGCCCAGGGAGAAATTATATTTATCAGATCAGGATCTCAACACAACAGCAGCACGCTAAGACTCCTGGGTAATGCAGCAGAAAACGACTAGACCAACAACTCAACCCCGAAGAGAGCTGACGGAGGAGGAGGAGGAGATACCTGGAGCTGGCACAGAGAACAACATATGGTCTGAATCCACAATGAGGGAACTTCAAACCCGCCGTGGCGCCCTCTGAAGCCGGCTCGTTTAAGAGGAGCAGCTGTGGAGCTCCAGGATTAGCATCAGGGATGAAAACAGAGCAGAGAGGAGGGAGTCAGACCTCCTTTTTATTCAGACTCCTCCATCAGAGTTTATTCCTGCTCTTCTTCACACAGATCAAACAGAGGAGGCAGGGATACGGCTTTTTCCACCACAGCTCCTTTCTTTGTTGAACTGCAGAAGATAAACTCTAACTCTGTATTAGACCACGGTGCAACCGATGCAGATGTACCAAGAGATGAAGTTCCAGTAGTGTCCACTAGAGGCTGCCTCCTGTAGTGAGTCAGTCCCCATAGATCCCCATGTTAAAGCGTCTAACGTTACAGCAGAAATAAACCTGTCCACAGCCTGGTGGAAAACCAGGGTTAGTCTCTCTAGAGGGGTGTCAGACTCAATCCCAGCAAAGGCCGGATTCTGACTTTGGGTCTAACCTGAGGGCCTAACAGGGTCAATATTTAACCTAAATGATGTTGAGATTAAAAGGTCAACATGATGAGCTAAAATGTAAAAAATCTGACATAAGGAATAAAACTTAAAAGTTTTAAAGGTAAAAACATTACGTTTAAAGTCAAAATGATGTTTTTAAAAGGCAGAATATGAGATAAAAGTCAAAATCATGAGTTTAAAAAGTCCAAATGTGAAAGAAAATTCAAAATTACGCATTTCAAAGGTTAAAAAATGATTTAAAAGTCAAAGTTAGGAGTTGAAAAAAGTCAAAAATGAAATAAAAGTCAAAATCATGATATTTAACAATCAAAATGTGAGTTAACATCGAAATCATGAGTTTAAAATGTCGAAATATGATATTAAATTTCAAATTCACAAGTTTTAAAAGTCAAATCATGATATAACATTAAATTCATGAGTTTTAAAGGTAAAAAAACAAGATAAAGTCAAAGTTGGGTCATCAAAACTGAGATAAAAGTCAAAATCATGACTGTAAAAGGTCTATATAGGATTTAAAATTTAAAATTATGAATCTAAAAGGTAAAAATATGAGATAGAAAGTCAAAGTTATGAGGTTTAAAGGTTAAAATATGAAATAAACAGTCAGCGATAACTTTTAGTGTAAGATGCATAATTAAAAATATGGAGAAAACACAACTTTCTCCTATTTTCCTGACTTCTTATCAAATCATTTTTACTGTTTACTTTTCTTATTTTTATGACTCAACAAGGATTTTATAAATGATCAAGTTGAAGTTTACATTTTTATACTGGAGGAAATCTGCAGAGCTCATACTGGTGGACCAGTTATAATAAAAATATGATCTGATCTGGTGGGTTGGGTATTAACCAAAAGATATGACTCTTTTCTCTCTTAATTACAAATGTTAATCAGCAGGCTAGGATTCATATAAATTTATTTTCTGTTGTGCATTCAGAAACTCTCTTCACTTTAAAAGTTTTGTTCTGTTTCATCCTGATGCTACAGCCGATTAAATCCATTTTATTTCTCCTTAATCTACTCTACCCCAGCATGACGAAGCAAAATTAGAATAAAAACTGAAACACCACATTGACATTTCAGACCCTTTACTCCACAGGTGTCAAACTCAAGGCCCGGGGGCCAAATCCGGCCCGTGGAACTATTACATCCGGCCCGCAAGATCATACAATATTTGTATTCTAACTGGCCCACCAGTATGAGGTCTGCAGATTTCCTCCAGTATAAAAATGTAAACTTCACCTTATTTAAAACATCCTTGTTAATCATTAAATATCTGAAAAAGTAAAGAGTAAGAAAGGTTTCATAAAAAGTCAAGAATATGGAGAAGGAAATTAATGGGATTTATTTCATATTTTCAAATCTGCATCTCAAGATTACGACTCAAACTTTTGATTTTGACTTTTTTTTTCATACTTTGACCTTTTCAACTCAGAATTTGAACTTTGTCATATTTTTATCTTTAGGTTCCCAGTTATAAATTCTAAGTCATATTTTGACCTTTTCAACTCCTTATTTTGGCTTTTAAACTCATGATTTCAATTTTTTCTCATATTTTGACATTTGACATTCATAATTTTTACTTTTAATATCATATTTTGACCTTTTACACTCCCAAATTTGAATTGAAGTCATATTTTTAACTTTTTAAGTCATCATTTTGAATTCTAGCTCATATTTTGACATTTTCAACTCCTATTTTTTGGTTTTTAATCCCATATTTTGACCTATTAGACTCACAATTTAAAATTTTAAGTCATATTTTGACCTTTCAAATTTATGATTTCAACTTTCCCCTCGTATATTTGCTCTTTAAAAGCATTATTTTTCTATTTTTAATATCGTGTTCTGATCTTCTGAACTAATAAATTTGAATTTTATCTCAGATTTGAGCCTTTAAACTTAATATTTTTAATTTTTTTAATTTCCAAATGATTTATCATCAGTGCGGTTTTCATATTTTATTACTGGTGAAAATGAGGTTGACAGTTGTGGTTAAACGTGGACCCTGTTAGACTCTGAGGTTAGACCTGAATCTAGACTCCGGTCCCTGCTGACTGAGTTTGACACCCCTGCTTTACTCAGTACTTATTCGAAGTCCCCGCTGGTCTTTTTTTAAAAATGACCCAACAGGCTTTGCTCACCTGGACTGAGGAATTTTCTGCCATTCTTCTTTCAAATCCTCTCAATCTCAGTCCAGTTGGATAGAACCGTCAGTGGACAGACATTTTCAGGTCTCTTTAATAGGGTTCTGGCTGGGCCCCTCTAGAACATTCTCAGAGTTGTCCCTGATCCACTCCTGCGTAGTCCTGGCTGTGGTCTTAGGGTCAGCGTCATGTTGGAAGGTGAACCTTCGGCCCAGACCCCTGAGGAACAGGTTTTCACTGAGAATCTCTGTACTTCGCTCCATTCAGCTTTCCCTCAACCCTGACCAGTCTCCCAGTACCTGCTGCTGAGAAACACCCCCACAGCATGATGCTGCCACCACCATGTTTCACTGTAGGGATGATATTGGGCAGCTGATGAGCAGGGCCTGGTTTCCTCCAAACATAACATTTAGAGTTGAGGCCAGTTCAGTTTTGGTTTCATCAGACCAGAGACTCATGTTTCTCAGGGCCTTACTGTGTTTTCACTGAGGAGAGTCTTCATCTCTCCTCTCCTCCATAAAGCCCAGATCAGTGAAGGGCTGCTGTGATGGTCCTCCTTCTGGAACTTTGTCCCATCTCCTCCAGGATCTCTGGAGCTCAGAGAGACCATCAGGTTCTTGCTCTCCTCTCTCTCTAAGGTCCCTCTCCCCTGATGGTGACCAGGTCTGGAAGAGTCCTGGTTGGTCCAAACTTCTTCATGTGAGAATTCTGGAGGCCGCTGTTCTCTCCAGAACCTTCAGAGCAGCAGAAATGTTTCTGCAGCCTTCCCCAGATCTGTGCCTGTCAACAATCCTGTCTCCTTTGACCTTTGACCTCATGGCTTGGTTTCTGCTCTGATATCTTTGTCAGCTGTGTGGCCTTTTGTAAATGTAAATGAAAATGAGACAGCTCTGGAATCTGATCGAATCATTTTTAATATGAGGTGATTTTCCCCCGGAGGACGCTCAGACTGTACATATTTGATTAAAGACGGCGGCCTTTTCTATTTCTCTGCAGCTTTCAGAAAGTTACACTGTTGAAAAGCATTCTGGGTCACTAAAATGTAGGGAAATATCAGCACTCTGTCACGCTTGATTACTGATCTAGACCTAATCACTCTGTTTTCTCAGTGAGGATGAGCGCCATAGAACGGAATATTCTCAATGATAAACACATAAAAAGACGAGATGATAATAAAGTCTTCATTCTCCTCTGATCACTTCATTCAGATGGAGGGTGTCTGAATCAGGAAGATCAATAAGACTGAACAAAGAGGATCATTATCAGCTGTTCTCCATTATCATCATCATCATCATCATCATCATCATCTTTATCTGAGGTCGCGTCTGCTCTCTGAAGTCATTCTGATTAAACTCTGCTATCAAAGCATCCCTGATTGGATGATTTCCTCTTCACTTCATCATGAAAACAAAACAGAGATTAAATAAATCACAAACACTCTGCTATCAAAGCATCCCTGATTGGATGATTTCCTCTTCACTTCATCATGAAAACAAAACAGAGATTAAATAAATCACAAACACTCATTAAGAGAAAAACAGAGGCTGACGATGAATCATGTTTGTTCTGATCTGAGCCAGCTGCTCGACACGCTATGAACACGTTTAATTCTTCAGTTTGACCTCCAGTGGCTGTTTTCATGATCAAACCTGCAAAATTCATCACAGAGAACAACATCCCCAAAATAAAGCACCTGAATTATGTTTTAGAGGAGGCAGCAGCCTCAGGAGTGGATGAAAGATCCTGATAGAAGACAAGTCCACAGACTCTGAGTTTCTTCTGCCTGAGGTTTTAACAACCATGAGAAATATTTAGGATTTCAGATAAACCCAGGAACCAGGCCCCTGATAAACCCAGAGAATGGGCCCCTGATAAACCCAGGGACCGGGCCCCTGATAAACCCAGGGACCGGGCCCCTGATAAACCCAGAGAATGGGCCCCTGATAAACCCAGGGACCGGGCCCCTGATAAACCCAGGGACCGGGCCCCTGATAAACCCAGGGACCGGGCCCCTGATAAACCCAGAGAATGGGCCCCTGATAAACCTAGAGAATGGGCCCCTGATAAACCCAGAGAATGGGCCCCTGATAAACCCAGGGACTGGGCCCCTGATAATCCCAGGGAACGGGCCCCTGATTAACCCAGGGACCGGGCCCCTGATAATCCCAGGGAACAGGCCCCTGATAAACCCAGGGATCGGGCCCCTGATAAACCCTGGGAACGGGCCCCTGATAAACCCAGGGAAGGGGCCCCAGAAGCATTGGTACTAGCATCCTGGCTAGGTCACTTCAGTTTAGTTGCGATGTTGAAATGATTTATTTGTGACACTTTTTAACACTTTCAACCACTCCAGCCATTTTCTGCCACTTTGTTTTTACCAATTATCAATCTGGAGCATTTGAAACCCATTTATGCTTCTTTAAAAACTCATTTTATGACTTTTTCTGCCCATTTTACTACTTTAATCCCATATCTGCAAACTCTCCACCTAATACTGCCTCTGTTAACCAAATTCGCTGTTATTTACCACTTTTATGCCCATTTTGATACTTAAAGCCGTGTCTGGCACAAGTACTCCCTCACCTCATTTTCTGGTGTTTCTACCACTTTTTGCCACTTCTAATGCCACTTTTTTTCCAGTTTTTACTGCATCTCAGTATTTGTTACACCAATTTTAACCTTTTCACCATGTTTTTTCTGCCTGTGTGTACCACTTTTAACCAATAATTGCTATTTTTAAATACCATTTCACTACCATTCTTTTCATCTTTACCACTTTTAACCCATTTCTGTCACTTTTTAACCTGTTTTACATTTTTTTCTGCCTGTTTTTGCCACCTGTGACCCATTTTTGAACTTTTTTGCCAATTTTTGCATTTGTAGAATCCCTTTCCAACATTTTTCTGCCTGTTTATCAACCTCTAACCATGTTTTGCAAAGTTTCTGCTTGTTATATCCCTTTTACCCTTTTTTTTGCCACTATCAACATTTTCTCACCACTTTTTATGCCCATTATTAACTATTCTTTGCAATTTCTTACCCCTTTTATGCCCCATGTAACCCATTTCACCACTTTTTTTTCCTACTTTTGCCACTTTTAACACATATTTGCAACTTACTCCACTTCACTACTCCTTCCACCAGTTTTTGCCAGTTTTGACCTTCTTCTACCACTGTTTACAGCCTTTTTACCATTTTCTTGACCTTTTTGGAACCTTTGACCCATTATTGACATTTTGTCTGCCTACTTTTTAAACTCTGCTACTCCATTTTACCCGTTTTTGAACAATTGCACCACTTTTTCTACTCGTTTTTGCCACTTTTTACCCATTTTTTTCCACTGTTAACTGTTTTTTATCCATATTTGCTAATTGCTAATTGGATGAATGGACGCATGGATGGATGCATGGATGGACGGACGGATGGATGGATGGCTGGATGATGGATGGATGGATGAATGGATGCATGAATGGATGCATGGATGGACGGATGGATGGATGCATGGATGGATGGATGGATTGACGGATGGATGAGTTTAATAACTCAGTATCTTCTAACTGTTCACTCCTTTACAGCTCCACTTTCTCCTCCAAACACTTTTGGCTCCAGGTAGTCAACACAGCAGATACCAAGCTAACAAACATTCTTTCACATTCTTGGATGTGAAACACACAAAACTCCTCCATCCAGCCTTCAGTCCACCTCCTTCTTTGTTCCCTCCATCCTTCCTGCCCCCTCGTCTCTCTCTCTACCCCTCCTCATCCATTCATAGTGACTGTCTTTGCCTGGATACTGACCTGTTCCCAATTACTGCTAATGTGTCCTTGGTGAAGGTGAAGCCCACAGGAAACAGGATTTATGGGTCAGTTTGTCACTTCCTGTTCAGTCATGCAGCACAGACGTTATTAGCCAATCACCCACCTGGACAGGTTAATTAGTTTAACGTTCACTTTTCTGAAAGGCCCCATTTATAACCACAAATCAACGACATCCTCTTAGTTTATTTACAATCACAGCTGAAGATGTGACGTTTGTCTTGATGCCAATGTTCACCCAAAAATCAAACATCAGCTCTCAAACAAACCCTGCTACATTAATAACTTATTCTGGGTCTTTGGGTGTTGCCTCAGAGGGATTTCTCTGGTCTTCTTTCTTCTTGGTCTGCAAACCCACCAAGAAGAAAGTGAATGTGTCTCAGTGATTGTAGAATAAAGACACCTGTGTCTGGAAGGTCCAGTCACTGGTTCATCAGCATACCTGACTACCATTACACCATGAAGACAAAAGAACACTCCAAGAAACTCAGAGAAAAGGTTAATAAAACATATAAGTCAGGGGATGGAGACAAAAATATTCCTAAGTCTCTGAACATCCCCCAGAGTTCAGTTAAATCCATCAAGGGTTGAAAGCTCACATGAACTCTGGTGCGCACCAAACAAGCGGACGCTGGTTCGCTTGAAAACAGGGTGTCTCGGTCCGCTTCCAAACTAAACCTGGTGCGGTTTGTTTGAGGTGTGAAAGCAAAGTGGACCAACTTGTGAACCAAAGACAGGAAGTGGCATAAAGCGAAATGATATAAGTATTTATATGTGATTTAATACACTCAAATACATGTCGTTTCTTCACTTGGCATCTGTGTAGCCATAGCAACACATTGTAGTCCATGCTTATTTATTTGTCTTGTGTAAACAACAACATGTTGGACAGCTCACCGTCTTGCTGGCTGCTCCTTATGCCCCAATGCAAGAGCAGAAACCCCAAGACAGCGTAAATTCTGTGTTTTTTTCATTGTTTATGTGGAAAAGAGACCGGGGGAAGGAGCTGGATTTCCCCGCTTCGTCTTTTTCTACACCGGCTTTTCTTCTTGGTTGCCTTTTGTTTGTGATGACAGCGCCCCTTGTGGGCAGATGTTGTAGGTGTTCAGACGGTTTGGTCCGTTTGACAAAGAGCAGTATGAATGCACACCAAACCAAAGGAAAGTGCAGCATTGTTGCAATTTCCATTCGAAAACGGACCGATTCCCCCGGACTATCAGGTGTGAAAACGACCTAAGTCAGGGGATGGAGACAAAAACATTTCCAAGTCTCTGAACATCCCCCAGAGTTCAGTTAAATCCATCATGAAGAAATGAAGAACTATGTCACATGTGTAAATCTGCCTAGATCAGACCGTCCTCACAAACTGAGTGGGCGTTCAAGAAGGAGACTAGTGAGAGAGGACACCAAGACACCTATGACTACTCTGAAGGAGTTCCAAGCTTCAGCAGCTGAGATGGAGAGACTCTGCAGACAACAACTGTTGGCCGGGTTCTTCACCAGTCAGAGCTTTATGGGAGAGTGGCAAAGAGAAAGACACTGTTGAAGAAAACTCAGATTCAATCTGGACTAGAGTTCACCAGAAGGACTGTGGGAGACTCCATGGTCAAGAGGAAGAAAGATCTTTGGTCTGAGCAGACTGAATGGGGTCTGATGTTTGGCACATCACCACAAACACACCATCCCCACCAGGGGCGTAGCTAGGGATTTTGGGCCCCCAGAAAGAATATAACAAAGTCGCCCCCTTAACTGGCTAGGCAAGCAACAAATGTTCTATCATTTTTTACAAATATATATTCATTTTGATGTATTTTTGAAGCATAATTTCCCCATTTATGAGCAACCTTTTCACCGTGGTATTTCGCAGCACTGGACTACACCATTTGGACATTTTTAAGGGAGGAGCAGAGGCCCCCCAGTATTTATTTCACTCTTTTTGATACAAATTTCAGTCTGTTGACTGATTAATTGTGTCGCTTTTGATTCCCTAATGACCCTAATTACTAAGAAAAAATAGATAAAAACACTTTTCATTGCAGGCTCCTAAAGGGCCCCTGCCAACTGTGGGCCAGGGTAATCAGTACCCCTTTTCCCCCCTGTGCTACGCCCCTGATCTCCACTGTGGAGCACGGTGGTGGTAGCATCAGGCTGTGGGGATGGTTCTCAGCAGCCGGCCCTGGAAGGCTTGTAACAGTAGAGAGTACAATAAATGCGGAAAAACATTGGAGGACAATCTGATCCAGTCTGTTAGAGCAGTGTGGTTTTCAAACTTTTTTCACTCAAGGCACACCTAAGGTTAAAGCCACAATCTCAAGGCACACCACATTCATATCAATACAAAATAGACTTTTTAAATAATATAACAGTCAAGGTGGCCCATAAGGGGGAATAAAGGGGAGAGGTTTCTGGGGCCCAGCCAGCTGGGGGTGGCAACAGTGGGCAAAAGGTGCCTTAAAGGTGGCAAAAATTGGTTAAAGTGATGATAAAACATGGCAAAATTGGGCAAAAAGTGGACAGACAAAGTCAAAAATGGCTAACAATTGGCATAAAAGGCCAAAAAATGGTTAAAAGTGGCAAAACATGTTGAAAGTGTCAAAAAGGTGGCAAAAATGGGTTACAAGTGGCCAAAAGGGTTAAATGTTGTAAAAATGTGGTTTAAATGGTTTAAAAGTGATTAAAAAATGGGCAAAATTGGGCAAAAAAGTGGCCAAACAAAGGCACAGTGAGTGAAAATTGGCAAGAAGGTGGCAAAAATGGGTTGAAAGTGTCAAAAATGTGTCAAAATAGGTTACAAGTGGCAGAAAAGTGACAAGGGTTGAAGTTGCTAAAACATGGTAAAAGATGATGAAAAAAATTGCCAAAAAAAATGTCAAAGTAATAGCACAAGTAGGCAAAAACTGGCAAAAAGGTGTCAAAAATGGGTTAAATGTGGCAAAAAGTTCCATAAAAGTTGCAACAAATGGGTCAAAAGTATTTAAAAAAGTTTCAAAACTGCAAAAAAAGCAGCAAAAAGGGTTTAAGTTGACAAAACTAGTGGCAAAATGGGCAGAAAAAATAGTTAATTTGGTTAAAAATAGCATGAATAATAATCATTTCAACACTGATTTCAACTCAATGATAGCTTTCTTAATGAGGTAACTGTTAGCCAGGATGCTAGCATCAATGCTACTGATCCAACACACACACACACACACACACACACACCGTTATCATCAATAAATCACAACAGGGGAGGGTCCATACTCTGGGTTTTTTCCGGGGCCCAGCCAGATCCCCAAGGCGCACCTTGACTTGCCTCAAGGCCCACTAGTATGCCTTGCCACACCGTCTGGGAACCACTGTGTTAGAGAACTGCAGCTTGGGAGAAGATGGCTCCAGTAACAGGCAGTCGTAATTTAGACCGTTTATTCAAACAAGTCACTTTATCTTAAAAGAAACAGAATCATTTCACTCCTACTGAAGTCAATTTAAATCAAAGTAATTGTACTTTCAGTTAAAGGTGCAGTGTGTAATATTTAGCCTATTAGCATTTAGCAAAACAAGCTTGGTTAAAATGAAACATAACATTTATAAGTAGATTGATCTAAATTAGTGTTGACATCTGATAACACATTTTTTAAATTTATGTTTTAAATTAACTCAGAATAAGCCTTTTATTCATACATAGGGAGGGTCCCCTCTAAGGATGCTGCCATCTTGGATTTTTGCATTTTGCCTGTTTCTATGGCACCATAGAAGGAACCAAATAACAGTTAAGCATGTATTTATTTTTAAACTTCACTGGTTCCCACAGTTATCACCAGAGAAATGAGCATCACACTCCAGAACTGACTGTTAGATGTTGATAGTCCCAATTTTACACACTGCACCTTTAAGTATAATGTTGCTCTATTTCCACCCCTGGTAACTTTACAGTAAAATAACTTGTTCAATGAAGCGCAAACTTCAGCTCCTTGTGTTTGTTGTTCTCAGCTCTGTGTTCACACAGACAGGAGAGACTGCCTTATCTGGCTTAATTTTCATGCAGAGGTTTAAACTTGTGTCATGCATGTTTTCTCCACTGAACTCACCATGTGGGGCCTAGCAGCCACAGATATTAACTTCAAATTAACCAGCTCTGCACCAGCAGTAGTCCTGGTCCATGTGGAGTTCATTTAATTGAGAAAGAGGGGTCTGAGTACCCTCAACATCAGTCCCATGGTGGAATAATGTACATGCATATTTAAGCTTTAGAGGTAAATAACCCACAGCGCCCCCTCCAGGTCCATTCATGTGAAACTCTGTTTTCTTGTCAAACTTGGAGCCGTCTCCTCTCCTCACATCGACTCTGATTGCTCTGCAACGATGAACTCCCTCTCCATCAGAGTTATTACAGACCGACTCTGACGCGCAGAGGGACAGAAATCAGCCCGGTCCGACTGGGCCTGTTACCATGGCGATGCACTCCGAGGCTGCCTCCCCCGTCGACATCCCATTGCTCATCGCCACGGCGACCTTTACCCACAGATAAATCATTCAGGAGCCGCCTGTGGACATGACTTTAACGAGATTTTGTCACCTGGCTGAACACAGCGAGAGCGGTGGCGTCCTCCCGCCCTGACACGCCAACCTGATTCAATCAGAGAGAAAAAAAAAGAAAAAAAAACTAGACGATGTCATAGAAAGAAGATGGTCATGTGACCTCCATGTAAACAGCAGCCTCCCTCTCTGCACGGATCCATCAGGAGAACACAATCATCCGTGATCAGATCCAATCAGACGATGATGATGAAGCCCAGGTCACATGACCAACCGCAGTGAAACTCAAGTTTAAGACTGAGGACGTCATTTATACGCTGTAGGGACAGCTAAAGGCTGAAGGAGATGATGTCTAAAGATCTGCTAATAAAGAAAGCGTCTATTATAGCAAATGAGCCAACTTTGAAAGAACTGATGCTGCAAAAAAGGATGATTAAAAACAGTCCTGGGTTTAAAAAAATGTCATTGTTCTCTGTCAGTGCATCAAAAAAGAGACAGAGGAGACAATCAGAGCCTGGTTCCCACTGACAGATCAAATTTTTGGCCAGATTTTGGAAAGAAACCAACAGTTTACCAGTGAAGTGAGTATAAATGTGCATTGCATGTGGTAAAAATGGGTCTAAACTGATTATTTGTCTGGTTCACATTTTCAGGGAAGATTTCTCTACCAAGGGTAGAAAGATTGATGAAGCAACGGTAGAAGAATCTCTGAGGGATCTCTTTCAGGAGATTCTTCCTGTGCGGTTGTTTGCCCTTTTTTTTTTTAAACACAGCCATGTCGGAAAACATTCCTGCAGACAGGATGAAGACATTCGATGAATTTGTATATGGTCTTCTATCAGAATTGTGCAATCTGGTCAAAAAAGTGTGCAGTGAATATGGTCCAATCTTGCATGTTTAGCATTTTTAGTTATGAATCACAAAAATGTAATTCAGATCATTTTAATACTCATTTCTATTAAACACTTGAGGTGGTGTCCTGAACTATATCTCTAAATTTAATTTCATCAGAATAATACTGGCACAATTTTTACATTTTCTGATACATTTTCAAAAATACCTTTTGGATAATTTTCAAAAATAAGTAAGAAAAAAACACATTTATTTTGTTGATATTTTAAAGGAACACTGCCGTCACACCAAAAGAATGATGTCACTACCATAAGATCACATTTTTCTAATATATAAAGAAATAAAGAAATAACCATTACTTATGATGTTTTCATGTCATTCAGTTAAATTTGGATAAAAACCACTGAATCTTTAACTTTGAAACCAGTTCAAATATATGTATGAATTTTAGAACAGAAAATAGGAGTCTACTGAGAGAAAGACCAAAAAACTAATACTTAAAATTATTATTAAAAATATGGTTATATTAAATAAAAATAAATACATAAAAATATATAAATTGTAAACGTAATCAACATCTAAGAAAGTTTTAAGAACATTTTTATTTTCTTTCAAACTTTTTGTTTAGGTAGTAAAAAAATTTGGAAGACTAAAATTATTAGGAAGTGATGAAGCCCTGGAAGGACATAGAGGAAAAAAACTAAATGATGATGGAAAAAATAATCCATGATGATGGAAAATTAAAAAAAAAAAAAAATTTTCCATCATCATGGCAGGAAGAAATTCATCATCATTTTATTGTCCCTTCCAGGGCTTCATAGGAAGCTGTGAAAATGAAAACAAAACCTTGAGTGTTTTTCAGTATGTAGACGTCAGAAAAATAAGGGGATAATTGTTTGCTTTATTCTAGTGGGATATTTCCAACTTTGTTTTTACAAATGTTGTTAGATTATTAATCTCTAATGTGTAGAACAGTAAAATAGACCAACTGTCCTCATATGAGGACGTCCAGTGTTTCTGAAAACTACCAGTGGTTTAGATAAAATGTTTAGTTATTGTACCTATTAGGTGCTACTAGTCCTGAATAACTATGAGATATCAAAAATGCACCCAAAATAAAAGCTCAGGTCCTTCTCAGGAGGTTAGAGCATGCTTGTTTTGTCCTATTGCTTTGTCACATGCTGCACCGTGTGAGGTCCAACCTGCGGCTCCTGGGATTCAGAGCATATTCCCAAGGCGTTCCCAGGCCAGCCGAGTGACATAGTCTCTCCAGCGTGTCCTGGGTCTTCCCCAGGGCCTCCTCCCAGTGGGACTTGCCTGGAACACCTCACCAGGGAGGCATCCGGACCAGATGCCCAAGCCACCTCATCTGGCTCCTCTCAACATGGAGGAGCAACGGCTCTACTCCGAGTCTCTCCCGGATGGCTGAGATTCTCATCCTATCTCTAAGGGAGAGCCCAGACACCCTGCGGAGGAAACTCATTTCAGCTGCCTGTATCCGTGATCTCGTTCTTTCGGTCACCACCCACCGCTCATGGCCATAGGTGAGGGTGGGAATGTAGATCGACCGGTAAATCAAGAGCTTCGCCTTTCGACTCAGCTCTTTCTTCACCACGACAGACCGATGCAGAGACCGCATCACTGCTGACGCCGCAGCGATCCGCCTGTCAATCTCCCGCTCCATTCTTCCCTCACTTGTGAACAAGACCCCGAGATACTTGAACTCCTCGTCTTGGGGCAGGATCTCATTCCCAACCTGGAGAGGGAATTCTACCGCATGAAATCTGCATTAATAAATCCTGACATTACAGCACAATTACAGGATGTATGATTCACTTTAAGATTTACATGACTGAATGTTTAGTAGGAACACAGTGATAGCGAACCACGGGGCACGCAGAGTTGGTTTTAGAGTATCATTTCATGTTTCTGCAGAAATTCACACTTCTGGGGGGTTAGCATGCTTTGACCCGTTTAGTCCCTTCAGGGCTCCAGATATCAACAAGTACAAGTGCTGAAATGTGTTTGAGAGAGCGCTGGCACTCTGTGACCCAGCAGACATTTCCATCACTGTTGAACTTGTAAACAGCAGCTGTCAGGATGTGACAGACGTCTTAGGGTCTGCAGGGCAACGACACAACACGACTATTAAAAACTTCATCACCATCCTCAGTTTAGACGATCTTCTCTTCCTCTGAGCTGGAACAGTCACTGGAACAGGTGCCATGTCTGGGTGACTTCAAAACCAGCAAGGATGAACATTAATTCATTTCTATCATGTTGTACTAAGAGGTAACTACTGTACAATACCATATATAAAAATTTCAGAATATGGACGACCTCGAAGGAAATTATTTTTGCTCTGTGGCACTTCTGGTATCTCCTAACTGTAACATTATTTTATATGTATTTTGTACAAGTTGAATTTGCCACAATAGATAAATCAACAGGTTGATATGGCTGCAATAATGTAAAATTTTGTGTTTTCGTCTTATTTAGTGGTTCCAAATGGTGTAGACAGGCCTGTGTAGGTGTGCTGCATGAATTTAAGAAACATCAAATTATCACTAGAACCACATACAATCTACTTTATTCACAGTGACTATAAAAATATTCCACCCTCATGGATGTTTTACCCTCATATGGATTTCATAAATCAACCATGGTCAGTATAATCTGGCCTTTTGAACAAAAAAATATAAAAGCAGATTTCTACAAAGTTACCGCAATTAACCCTTTAACTCCTGAGCCTCTGGACATGTTCTTATTTTAACTAGAAATGGCACAGAAAATGTCTTGTAAGTGCTTTTGCCCATTATTCTAGAGTACTTTAATATCTGGCAGTTGTGTACAATGCACTGCATGTTTAAAAAGTGTTTTTTTTTAACTGTTTAAATTAAAACTGAGTTTCTGGGCTCTTTTCTTATTTTAACCATAAAAGGCCCAGAAAATGCTTTTGCCCATTTTTCCACAATACTTAGAACTTTTAATATATGGCAGTTATTTACATTTTACTGCATGTTAAGTGTTTTGACAGTTTAAAATGAAGAAACACAAAAAACGGGGGAAATTTATGCTAGAATCTTAGTGGGAAAAGGAGAAATTACAGAAATAACGGCATGCTGGCTGTAAAGCACAGTTTCTTAGCTTTCAGAAACTGTTTGAATTTTTCCAATAGCACAAACGGTCATGCAATTATGGTCATGTAAAGTGTGCTTCACTTTACATGACCATAGAGTTCTTAAATATTCACCCTCTTTAAAGTGACTGACCTTCATCAACAGAGCTCCAGACAGCTGGTGGTAGTGGTCTCTCTGTTAGTGAAATGGGGATCAGCTGAGGTCAGTGAATGTGTCTCAGTGATTGTAGAATAAAGACACCTGAGTCTGGAAGGTCCAGTCACTGGTTCATCAGCATACCTGGCTACCATTACATCATGAAGACAAAAGAACACTCTAAGGTTAAACAGGTTAATGAAAAGTCTAAGTCAGAGGATAAAAACATTTCCAAGTCTCTGAACATCCCCCAGAGTTCAGTTAAATCCATCATGAAGAAATGAAGAACTATGTCACATGTGTAAATCAGTCTAGATCAGACCGTCCTCACAAACTGAGTGAGCGTGCAAGAAGGAGACTAGTGAGAGAGGCCACCAAGACACCTATGACTACTCTGAAGGAGTTCCAAGCTTCAGCAGCTGAGATGGAGAGACTCTGCAGACAACAACTGTTGGCCGGGTTCTTCACCAGTCAGAGCTTTATGGGAGAGTGGGAAAGAGAAAGACACTGTTGAAGAAAACTCAGATTCAATCTGGACTAGAGTTCACCAGAAGGACTGTGGGAGACTCCATGGTCAAGAGGAAGGAAGTTCTTTGGTCTGATGAGACCAGAATGGAGCTTTTAGACCATCAGAGAAGACACCACCACAAACACACCATCCCCACTGTGGAGCACGGTGGTGGCAGCATCATGCTGTGGGGATGCTTCTCAGCAGGCGGTCCTGGAAGGCTTGTAAAGGTAGAGGGGAAAATGAACGTGGGAAAGTATCAGAGGACAATCTGATTCAGTCTGCAAGAGAAGATTTATTTTCTAGCAAGACAAGGAGCCGAATCATACAGAGAAAGCTACACAGAAATGGTTTAAAGACAACGAGGGGAATGTTCTGGAGTGGCTGAGTCAAATCAATACAAGGGTATAATATCCAAGGGGCTGAATACTTTTAATAGTCACTGTAAAAGCATTAAAAGAGCTGAGTCTCCAGAGTCAATAATCAATATGTAGTGCTGTGAGAAGCCTTCAAACCAGACTGGAAAATCTCAAGAATGCTGTATATAAGACTGGAGTTGTCTTTTAGGGATAAAGGAGGGCTTCGACGTCAGCTAAAGATACTGTAAGACCATTTTGCATGGATATGAAGATGGTGTGCTTCGGAATTTTGGCTTGATTTGAGATCTACCTTGGTGAAAATCATTTTAAAATTCTTAGAGTTTGTCTTAAAAAAAGGAAAACCAGGGTTTTCAAAAACGTCAGAAAGTGCTGCAATTTCTTTCATTAAATCCAGTAATTTTCTTCCTTCAGCTGTCAGACAGCACCAAACCTGCACGGTGTGAATAAAGCTGCCAACTTAACCTGCAGAACTCAATAACTAAATGAGCGTCTTTCCTCTCGACTAAAGCGGATGAGCACAGAAATGTGTCAGACTTGAAGGTAATTTACCGGTCTGTTCAGATTAACGTTGAGAGGATGATTCATTAAAACAGATTTTCCAGCAGCTCTGTCGACAGAGAGACTCTTGATTCGATGTGACCAGCTCCGTCTCTGAACAAATGACTTGTTTTGGAGGTGATTTATGTCGCGTGTTGACGTGCGGAGGCCTGAACGCAGCAAACAGTCCATCAGTCAGAAAGATGGAGTCTTAGTCTGACTGACACGTTCATCCATCGCCACGTCTCTGAGGATGTTTAAATATTTAGGCTTCTAAAGAGCGGCAGGGCTCAGGAGGAGGATTTACCTGTTGATACAGTCTCAGAGAGAGAGAGAGGAGCACATGTTGAACATTTGAGACAAACCATTAGATATCAAAACTCAGATCTGCTTTCAGACTTCAAACATGCGTGTTAACAAACCCTGCTTCAGACAGATCTGATTGAAGTGAGACCACACACCTGGGCCTGGCTCTTCTTTCATGTTTGCTGTTTTGTTCCCCTCTTTTTTTCGTGTGTTACATAATGAATCAGACCAGACGGCAGGATCTCTCCTCTAAACGAAACCTGGCTAAACTCTGCAGGTAAAAAGACGTATAAACTGCAGGGAGATGATCCTCTCGGAGTCTGGTCGAGGTTTAAATCCCGTCTGACAGAGAGGCTAACCCGGCCCGACACGAGAGTCTGCGCTCTTAATGAGACCTGGGTGAAATACAGCACACCTGCTCACTTCAAAGCTGAGAATCAATCCCTGCAGCAGAGAGCTCATTCTGCAGCCAAGCTGGAGGACCAGGAGGAGAGTTTAATCTCAGGTTGGAGGGATTCCTCGTCCTCAGCTTGTCTCTGAGGACGCGTGTTAAAGTGAAGGACCGTCTCCTGTTGGTTTTCATCAACTCCGAATTCAGCAGCGTTTGAACCCAGGCCTTTGTGACAATTGAATGTCGACTGCACAGCTTTGTCTGTCTACTCCAGTTCAACCGCAGATCAGACAGCAGGTTTTAATTTAGAAGGTGAAGTCTGCAACAGAGTCCGACTAAAGGCCGGATCAGACCAAACAAATGTAACCAGATTAACCAGATGTAACCTGACTGTTTCATCAAACATCAGGTCTGATTATGAACATCAGGAACTATGAACATAATGATAGTGTGACATAACCTATGATGGGTCCAGGATGCCCAAAAGCCCTGACTCTGTCTTGTCCGACCTCAGACTAGTCAACTAGCCTAGCTCTGGCAAGTGGACTAGTCAGGCTCAGGCTAACTGTCTAGCTGGAGGTGAGGCTGACTGGCTTTTTGGGGTCAGGGTGGTCGACTAGTCTGCTGTAAGACTGGTCGACTAATCTGGTGTTGGGATGGTCAGCTAGTCAGGCTTTGGATGGTCGACTAGTAGGGTATGAGGCTTGTAGACAAGTAGGCTGGCTAGCTAATTCCACACCAGGACGGTCAACTAGTTGGGTTGTAGGATGGCCGACTAGCCGGACCCTGGGATGGTCAACTAGTCAGACGGCTAGTTAGCTGGTTTGAGTCAGCATGGTAGACTAGAGTTAGGGTCAGGCTGGTTGACTAGCCCTTGTGCCCTCCTCAAATTTACTACCCCCTGGACACCTTCGCGTAAAAAATGTACTTGGAGGCATTATTTTTCATATAACAAATAGTAGAAAGATGGGGCTTTGGTGCTGATTAGAGTCTTGGATGGGTCAAAGATTAGCAACAAAATTGATTTGATTGCATTTGTATTTTTTTGTTGTGCCAGCTTTAACATTAGGGCACCCGCTGGACACCTTCAAGGCAATAATGTACATGTACAGGAAAACTGCCATTAAATCAGCAAACATCAATATTTTTTTCTACTTTTTTTCATAAATGTCTTTCACAACTTCAGACCTGCTCAAAACTACAAAAAAGTTCAATAACTCTCAGAATTTTAACCCCTTTAATGCCAGTTTGATTATTTGAAATATTTCATTTTTTACTGCAAAAAACAAAAACAAAAACAAACAAACAAACAAAATACAAAAAAGCAAAAAGTGGATTATTTTCTATAATAAATAGTAGAAAGATGGGGCTTTGGGGGTGATAAGAGTCTTGATGGGTTAAAGATTAGATCACATTTTTTTCGACTTTTTAAAAATTTTCGCCACCTGTAATTAATTTTTTTGCCACTTCTCACCCATTTTTGTCACTTTCTGCCCTTTTGTGCCACTTCATTTTGTCACTTACCAATTTTAGACAATTTTATCCCATTTTTTTACATTTTTTCCCCTTTTTGCCACTTCTCACCCATTTAAGCTGCCTTTTGCAATTAAATGCCACTTTTTGCCCATTTTCCCCACCTTTTTTTCTGATTTTTGCTCATTTTACTCACTTTACACTAGTTTTTGCCCCGCTTTTGCTACTTTTGAACCATTTTTGCCACCTTTAACTTATCTTAATTGCCACTTTTCACCACTTAGATTGTGGCTCTTTCAAATGCATTTTCAATGATTTGGCTCTTTGGTTGAGCAGGGTTGAGTAACACTGGTCTAGGGTTAGACAGGTTGACTAGTAGGAGTCAACTGACACTAATTAGCCGCCTAGCCTGATCTTGGACTAGCTGCCAAGCCTGGATCCAACTAGCCTTCGGTGGGTCGACTACTCTCACTCCTCCTATGATCCTCTCTCCAGGCTGAAGTCCACGTCCCTGTGCTTCATGCTCATATCTATGCAAAATATTTAAATATTGACTTGTAATGGCAGTAAATACCAGCCTATACTGGCTGTGAATGTAGATCTATATTACCTATATCAGCTGTAAATATCAGCAGATATTGGCGGTGCATATTGGCCTATATTTGCTAAAGTTATTGGCCCCTAGTGGTTGTTGATATCAGCCTATAGTTGCTGTAAATATTGGCCTATATCAGCTGTAAATCTGTAAATCGGCTGTGTTTGATACCTGATTAAAGTTTTCCAGACTTAAACATTTCTCCTTGCAGAGCAGACGTTCGTCTTGCCTGTATTTCTCTTTTTATTTAACACTCTAAAAAAATATCCTCCCCTGATTCGAGGATCTGAGGATAACGTGTGTTATATGCGGTCCCCCTCTGAGGCAGATTCTCCATTTGTGATTGTGGTTGTTTAATTAAAATTGACTGGATGTAAGATCTCAGAGGGAACAGGCGTACACGCTAAAAGGCCTGCAGCAGAGCAGCAGAATGACAGCTTATTTCTTCCTCAGATTCCCCTGGAGATCTTTTACTGACATGTGGAGATATGAGATTAACTCTGTAACCCTGGGAGGTTTGATCCATCAGACTGGAGCCTGTTCTGAATATTTCCTCTCAGATTTATGGAGGACATTTGAGTTTGCTGAAGGTTGCTGGTGTGATGGTGTTATGATGGAGGGTGTTTCCAACTGTGACAGCTCAACGTCCAAAAGTTCACAAAAACTTAGGTTTTTAAAGTTTTCGACGGCTAGAGTAAAATGACTCCAAACACCGTCATGTTCCTGATTCAGAGTGATGGCAGCCGTCAAATAGTCCTGCTGTTCTGGATGAGTCCAGAGTCGACCGTGATAAAAGCTTAACGAAATCTCTAAAGCAGTGATCAGTGTGGCTCTTTTGTGATGATTTGTGGCTCTTTAATGTCTAATTTGAAATACTATTCCCCCAGAAAACCTTTAAAAAGGGAAACTATGACCTCGGAAATTATCCATTGCAAGTCACATTAAGACGCTAACAACAACATGGGATCAAGCCATGGTAGCTAATGTTGCTAATGTTAGCAAAACGCTAACAACAACATGGGATCAAGCCATGGTAGCTAATGTTGCTAATGTTAGCAAAACGCTAACAACAACATGGGATCAAGCCATGATAGCTAATGTTGCTAATGTTAGCAAAACGCTAACAACAACATGGGATTAAGCCATGATAGCTAATGTTGCTAATGTTAGCAAAACGCTAACAACAACATGGGATTAAGCCATGATAGCTAATGTTGCTAATGTTAGCAAAACGCTAACAACAACATGGGATTAAGCCATGATAGCTTATGTTGCTAAAGTTAGCAAAGACACTAACAACAACATGGGATTAAGCCATGGTAGCTAATGTTGCTAATGTTAGCAAAACGCTAACAACAACATGGGATTAAGCCATGATGTTGCTAAAGTTAGCAAAGACACTAACAACAACATGGGATTAAGCCATGGTAGCTAATGTTGCTAATATTAGCAAAGATGCTACCAACAACATGGGATTAAGCCATGATAGCTAATGTTGCTAATGTTAGCAAAGACGCTAACAACAACATGGGATTAAGCCATGATAGCTTATGTTGCTAAAGTTAGCAAAGACACTAACAACAACATGGGATTAAGCCATGGTAGCTAATGTTGCTAATGTTAGCAAAACGCTAACAACAACATGGGATTAAGCCATGATAGCTTATGTTGCTAAAGTTAGCAAAGACACTAACAACAACATGGGATTAAGCCATGGTAGCTAATGTTGCTAATATTAGCAAAGATGCTACCAACAACATGGGATTAAGCCATGATAGCTTATGTTTCTAAAGTTAGCAAAGACACTAACAACAACATGGGATTAAGCCATGGTAGCTAATGTTGCTAATATTAGCAAAGATGCTACCAACAACATGGGATTAAGCCATGATAGCTAATGTTGCTAATGTTAGCAAAGACGCTAACAACAACATGGGATTAAGCCATGATAGCTTATGTTGCTAAAGTTAGCAAAGACACTAACAACAACATGGGATTAAGCCATGATAGCTAATGTTGCTAATGTTAGCAAAGACGCTAACAACAACATGGGATTAAGCCATGATAGCTTATGTTGCTAGTGTTAGCAAAGACTAACAACAACACGGATCAAGCCATAACACCAAGCTACACCGGTGCAGTCCAGCAGACCTGGATTTCTCCCCAAAACAACAACATTTTAGCTAACTAGTGCAATCGCTAATGGGCCGCCAGAGACTGCAGGCCATCGACATCATTGATGACAAGGAGCTTCAAGACATCATCCAGGTCGCCCTGGATGACCCGTACCACAGACCACCTATGAGAACTACTGTCACAAGAATCCGTGAACTTTATGACAGCTAAAAACAACTAAAGTGCAGCAGCTGGCCCGAGCTACATTTATTTACACTGATGAGAGACCACTGGACATCAGTCAGCAACTTCAGCTACCTCGAGGTAACAGCACACCTGATCTTTCACTTTACAGCACAAGTTATTTTCCACCTGATGTGCTGTGATTACTCTCACAGCATAGTGATGTGATTAACTTGATTAAATTTTTTAATCAATTAACAGCACCAGTTACGTTACTTTGCAACTCTGGACTCATCATTATTGTATGGTGTTAACAGCACCCTTCCGTCTACTCTTCAGGTGCTGCAGCAGGTGATTGCTGATAACACTGCTAACAGCTGTAACGGATTTAAAGAGTCACCGTGTTAACAGCTGACCTTCAGCCTCCCCTTAAATAGTGGTTCTGTAGTAACAACAGACATTAAACCAGCAAATAGTCTTCATTATTCTTCTTTATTATATCAAAAAGCTCATCGGATGTCTCTAAATGTTTACAAGGAACACCACTTAACACAGTCACAAGTTACACCTTAACACCCGTAGAGCATTGAAAGTCTGTCTCATTCATGGCTGATTCACAACTTTAACGTGTATTTTTGTGTATATTAACCAGCCTAAATGTCCATGACACATTAGACCTCTTCGCTGCTCCACAACTCATTTTGTTTGTACAAACTAACTAGTGTCTTGGCGCCAACCGTTGATGCAACATGCAAAGTACACATGGCATTTGTTTATATAGACAAAGGGAAAACGTACTGGTCTGAGGAGAGCTCGTCGCTGGTTCAAGCTTTGGTCCTTTTTGTAATATTTCAGACAGAGCACAACCATACAAGGAAAAATACAACAACAAATCCTCTTATCATCTGAATGAGAACAAAGAAAACACGTGAGAACCTCCATAAAACCTCTGCGGTGTTCTGAGTCCAATGTGGATCTTCTAGACGAGCACAGAAACCCAGGTTCCTGACTGATACAGCATCCAGAACCTTCTTTAAAAGGTGTCATTTCACCTGTCTGATGTGTTTTTCACTGTTCTCTGCTGTCATGACCCAGTTTCACTGTGAGGATCAATACAGCTTCATTTGATCAGATCCAGAGGATGAGTGAAAATGATGGCAGAGGAGGTAGAGGACCGTCTGTCAGTGAAGTAAACAGTCTCTCCTCTCTGTCAGCAGCGTGTAAAAAGCATGAAAACTTCTTTTGTAGTCCAGAAAAGAAGCTTCAGATCAAATAAAGGCACATCAGAGGGAAAGGAAAAGCACAAATCTCCTCTGCTCGGCTGCTCCAGCTCGGGGATTTCTGGTGAGGGCAGCATTTTGATTATAAGGAGAGTCTATGTTTAAGAAATGCTTCACGTTCTGAGATCCATGAATGCATCACCCCCTCCCTGCCTGATGGTACCTGCTCTAAAAACACACCTGAACTGTAACATCAGCAGGCCTAGTGATCTCTCCTGTCATTATTTCTCTGAGAAGAAGGGTCAAAATAGAGTCTCTTATACATGTTTTTGCCTAAACAGAATCATGGTTTTAATGTCCTTATTAAGTCCATAAGGGTATAAAGTGAAAAAATCATTAACAGATAGTCCTTAAATTTTGATCTGATGTCTCTTCAGGCTGGAGGGGAAGAGCAATGGTTTCATGTTGGACTGGTCTGTATATTATAAGATTTTTTAAATTCTTCTTTCAAGCTGGTGGCTCAGGGTTTAAGTCTTAACTGTGGCCCCCATCCTATGTCATCCCTGCTCTCTGCCCGATGTCGGATGCTATCTGCTGTCCTGACCTCTACACATGGAAGTAAATTGAAAATATAAATAAATATAAAGATTAAGAAACAAGAATAAACAAACACTTACCCTAACATATGATTGGTTCTGTCCAAAGCTACACGAAATTAATGGCACATATGGATATTTCCAGCTGACATAGGCCAATATTTACAGCTGACATAGGCCAATATTTACAGCCAATATAGGCTAATATTTACAGACAATATAGGCTAATATTTACAGCCAAAATAGGCCAATATTTACAGAAAATATAGGCCAATATAGGCTAATATTTACAGCCAAAAAAGGCCAATATTTACAGAAAATACAGGCCAATATTTACGGCCACTAAAGGCCAATATTTGCAGCCAATATAGGCCAATATTTACAGCCAATAAAGGCCAATATTTGCAGCCAAAATAGGCCAATTTACAGCTGATATAGGCCAATATTTACAGCAAATATATGCCAATATTTACAGCCAATATAGGCCAATATTTACAGCCAATATAGGCCAATATTTACAGCTGATATAGGCCAATATTTACAGCCAATATAGGCCAATATTTACAACAAATAAGAGTCAATATTTACAGCTGACATAGGCCAATATTTACAGCAAATATATGCCAATATTTACAGCCAATATAGGCCAATATTTACTGCTGATATAGGCAAATATTTACAGCCAATATAGGCCAATATTTACAGCCAATAAAGGCCAATATTTGCAGCCAAAATAGGCCAATTTACAGCTGATATAGGCCAATATTTACAGCCAATATAGGCCAATATTTACTGCCAATATAGGCTGATATTTACAGCTGATACAGGCCAATATTTACAGCCGATACAGGCCAATATTTACAGCCAATATAGGCCAATATTTACCGCTGATATAGGCCAATATTTACAGCCATTTTAGGCCAATATTTATAGCCAATATAGGCCAATATTTACAGCCAATATAGGCCAATATTTACAACAAATTAAAAGTCAATATTTACAGCTGACATCGGCCAATATTTACAGCAAATATATGCCAATATTTACAGCCAATATAGGCCAATATTTACAGCTGATATAGGCCAATATCTACAGCCAATATAGGCCAACATTTACAGCCAATGTAGGCCAATATTTACAGCCAATATAGGCCAATATTTACAGCCAATATAGGCCAATGTTTACAGCCAATATAGGCCAACATTTACAGCCAATGTAGGCCAATATTTACAGCTGAAACAGGCCAAAATACAGCTGATTTAGGCCAATATTTACAGCAACTATAGGCTGATATCAACAACCACTTGGGGCAAATAATTTTAGCAAATATAGGCCAATATGCACAGCCAATATCTGCTGATATTTACAGCTGATATAGGTAATATAGATCTACATTCACAGCCAATATAGGCTAAAATTTACAGCCAATGTAAGCCAATATTTATAGCCAATATAGGCCAATATTTACAGCTGATTTAGGCCAATATTTACAGCCATTATAGGCCAATATTTATAGCCAATATAGACTAATATTTACAGCCAATATAGGCCAATATTTACAGCTGATATAGGCCAATACTTACAGCCAATATAGGCCAATATTTACAGCCAATAAAGGCCAATATTTGCAGCCAAAATAGGCCATTATTTACAGCCAATATAGGCTAAAATTTACAGCCAATGTAGGCCAATATTTACAGCCAATATAGGCCAATATTTACAGCCAATATAGGCTAAAATTTACAGCCAATGTAAGCCAATATTTACAGCCAATATAGGCCAATATTTACAGCCAATATAGGCCAATATTTACAGCCAATATAGGTCAATATTTACAGCTGATATAGGCCAATATTTACAGCCATTATAGGCCAATATTTACAGCCAATATAGGCTAACATTTACAGCCAATATAGGCCAATATTTACAGCTGATATAGGCCAATATTTACAGCCAATATAGGCCAATATTTACAGCCAATAAAGGCCAATATTTGCAGCCAAAATAGGCCAATTTACAGCTGATATAGGCCAATATTTACAGCAAATATATGCCAATATTTATTGCCAATATAGGCCAATATTTACAGCCAATATAGGCCACTATTTACAGCTGATATAGGCCAATATTTACAGCCAATATAGGCCAATATTTACAACAAATAAAAGTCAATATTTACAGCTGACATAGGCCAATATTTACAGCAAATATATGCCAATATTTACAGCCAATATAGGCCAATATTTACAGCTGATATAGGCCAATATTTACAGCCAATATAGGCCAACATTTACAGCCAATGTAGGCCAATATTTACAGCTGATATAGGCCAATATTTACAGCCAATATACGCCAATATTTTAAGCCAATAAAGGCCAATATTTGCAGCCAAAATAGGCCAATATAGGCTGATATAGGCCAATATTTACAGCAAATATATGCCAATATTTACAGCCAATATAGGCCAATATTTGCAGCCAAAATAGGCCAATTTACAGCTGATATAGGCCAATATTTACAGCCAATGTAAGCCAATATTTACAGCCAATATAGGCCAATATTTACAGCTGATATAGGCCAATATTTACAGCTGATATAGGCCAATATTTACAGCCAATATAGGCCAATATTTACAGCAAATATAGGCCAATATTTACAGCCAATATAGGCCAATATTTACAACAAATAAAAGTCAATATTTACAGCTGACATAGGCCAATATTTACAGCAAATATATGCCAATATTTACAGCCAATATAGGCCAATATTTACAGCTGATATAGGTCAATATTTACAGCCAATATAGGCCAACATTTACAGCTGACATAGGCCAATATTTACAGCAAATATATGCCAATATTTACAGCCAATATAGGCCAACATTTACAGCTGATATAGGCCAATATTTACAGCCAATATAGGCCAATATTTACAACAAATAAAAGTCAATATTTACAGCTGACATAGGCCAATATTTACAGCAAATATATGCCAATATTTACAGCCAATATAGGCCAATATTTACAGCTGATATAGGCCAATATTTACAGCCAATATAGGCCAACATTTACAGCCAATGTAGGCCAATATTTACAGCTGATATAGGCCAATATTTACAGCCAATATACGCCAATATTTTAAGCCAATAAAGGCCAATATTTGCAGCCAAAATAGGCCAATATAGGCTGATATAGGCCAATATTTACAGCAAATATATGCCAATATTTACAGCCAATATAGGCCAATATTTGCAGCCAAAATAGGCCAATTTACAGCTGATATAGGCCAATATTTACAGCCAATGTAAGCCAGTATTTACAGCCAATATAGGCCAATATTTACAGCTGATATAGGCCAATATTTACAGCTGATATAGGCCAATATTTACAGCCAATATAGGCCAATATTTACAGCAAATATAGGCCAATATTTACAGCCAATATAGGCCAATATTTACAACAAATAAAAGTCAATATTTACAGCTGACATAGGCCAATATTTACAGCAAATATATGCCAATATTTACAGCCAATATAGGCCAATATTTACAGCTGATATAGGCCAATATTTACAGCCAATATAGGCCAACATTTACAGCTGATATAGGCCAATATTTGCAGCCAAAATAGGCCAGTTTACAGCTGATATAGGCCAATATTTACAGCAAATATATGCCAATATTTACAGCCAATATAGGCCAATATTTACAGCCAATATAGGCCAATATTTACAGCCAATATAGGCCAATATTTACAGCAAATATATGCCAATATTTACAGCAAATATAGGCCAATATTTACAGCCAATAAAGGCCAATATTTACAACAAATAAAAGTCAATATTTACAGCTGACATAGGCCAATATTTACAGCAAATATATGCCAATATTTACAGCCAATATAGGCCAATATTTACAGCTGATATAGGCCAATATTTACAGCCAATATAGGCCAACATTTACAGCCAATGTAGGCCAATATTTACAGCTGAAACAGGCCAAAATACAGCTGATTTAGGCCAATATTTACAGCAACTATAGGCTGATATCAACAACCACTTGGGGCAAATAATTTTAGCAAATATAGGCCAATATGCACAGCCAATATCTGCTGATATTTACAGCTGATATAGGTAATATAGATCTACATTCACAGCCAATATAGGCTGGTATTTATTACCATTAAAGGTCAATCTCTAAATTTTTTGTATAGATACAAGCGTTTAAGTTTTAAACTTCACCATTTTCAATCAAAGATTCTGCCAAACAGTAGAGTTGGTATGTCCAGTGTTTTCTGCAGTAGTTTGACTGGTAGAAATATCAAGGGTTGGCCATGAAAACCAATAAGCTTGACCAATGACCTCCAAGATCTAATCTGTCCATTCTTCTGTTAGAATGAACATTTGAGCAAAGAACAAAAATAGCCTGGACAGACTTAAAGATGAAAGTATGCACAGACGGAGAATATAGTACCTCCGGCCTGGGCTATGACTGGTGCAGAGGCAGAAAAACATCGTTTTTGTCAATGTAACCTGCATGATGCTAACATTTAGTCCTTTGATATGACATTTTAGGCTGTGGAGTCAGAAAACTTAAACTAAAGAACTTTCCCAGGATGCCTTGCTGTCCTACCTGAGCAGGATGAGTTTCACCTTGGAAGCGGCACTCTTAATGATGGCCGAGGCGTTCTGGTGACTCCGCCCATAGAGAACCTGGTTGTTGATCTATCAAACACAAAGACAGGAAAACAATCATTCTTTTTATGTTTTCAGTTTTAGTCATGAGACTTATTTTAAAGGACTGCACTGGGATCTAGTGCACCATTTCCAGAAAAGTTGGGATGTTTTTTCCATCTTTGTGAACACTAGTTTGTTGATGGAATTGTTCTCTTTTGTTACATTTTAATAATGTGAACACCAGCTGATACAGACATACATAAAGTCAATAATGAGTGTGCTGTGTGTCGTTCCTGCAGTATGGATTTTTCTCTAATGTCTCCATTTGTATCCTTCATTACTGCAGATATCTCTGTGTGCATGTGGGTTTAAATGCCTCTGTTTCATTCTCTCTGTGTGTTCGTGTGTTATTGTGTGTATTATTGTGTGTATGTGCGTAAAGGTCCAGGCTTTCCTCGGCTGAGCATCAATTTTTCACGGAGCGCTGACGTGCCTGTAATGAGGAGGAGGGCAAGCGGTGAGAGAATCTGACTGTTTCTCTCTTTAATATTTATAGGAATGAATTGGAAAGACCCTTACACACACCCTCTCTCCCTCTCTGACACACACCCTCACTCCCTCTCTGACACACACCCTCTCCCCCTATGACACACACAGCTGTAATTGAGATTTTTCAGATGATGTAACGGCGTTCGTCTCATCTGCAGCTCTGATGTGATGAAATGTTGAAATCTTGGATGGAAAGCTTCAGAAGGATTTTGTAATTTTCTCTGCACTGAAGGTGGAAAAAGATGAAAATTTGACTGAAATAAGGTTTCAGCACAGGTTGGCCAAATCCTCATACTCTCTTGAACCAAAGGGCTCAGAAGATTTGAGGCCACAGTGACCTTTGACCTCCAAAATTTAATCAGTTCATCCTTGAGTCTGAGTGAACATTTGTGCAAAATTCAGAGGAAATCCCCAAAAGCCTTTTTGAGATTTTATGTTCACAATAACAGTTTGGATGGGCTGACAGACTAGCAACTCTAAAACAAGATGCACAAAACATAATCAATTAGTCAATTAATCAATTAACTTTATCTATACTAGAGAAATAAACAAAGGGGCAGCACTCATTTACAATTGTGTCAAATAGATTACAGAGGAAATTCAGAACAAGAACAAGGATTCTGAATACTTTAAGGGATATTACACTATTTTTGAAGTTGGGTTGTGTAAGGTACTTTGGTAAAAGAACCTTATTTCCAAAAAAGCTAGGTCACTTTTTAAAAAGTAAATAAAAACAGAAGTCATCGATTGTCAAATCTCATAAACCCATATTTGATTCTCAATAGAACATGAACAACATTTTACCATTTCATGATAAATATTAGCTCAATTTGAATCTGATGGCAGAAACACATCTCAAAAAAGTAGGGACAGGGCAACAAAAGGCTGGAAAAGTAAGTGGTACTAATGAAAAATAGCTGGAGGAGCATGTTACAACTAATGAGGCTAATTATCAACAAGCCAGTAACATGACTGGGTATAAAAGGAGCATGTTAAAGAGGCAGAGTCTCTCAGAAGTAAAGCTGGGCAGAGGTTCACCAATCTGAGGAAAACTGAGTCTCAAAATTGTGGATCAATTGCTGAAAAATTGTCCTGAATGTGAAACAGACAACTTTGAATCTCTACATCTACAGTCCATAATATCATCAACAGATTCAGAGAATCTGGAGAAATCTCTGAGAGCAAGGGACAAGGCTGAAGGGGCCCTCAGGGGCCACTGCATTAAAAACAGGCATGATTCTGTACTGAAATCACTACATGGGCTCAGGAACATTTCAGAAATCATTGTCTGTCAACACAGTTGGCCGTGCCATCCACCAATGACAGTTAAAGCTGGATCATGGAGAGAAGAAGCCATATGTGAACAGGATCCAGAAACACCGCCGTCTTCTCTGGACCAAAGCTCATTTAACATGGACTGAGGAAACATGGAAAACTGTTCTGTGGTCAGAGGAAACCACAGACCCCGTGTCCTGTGGACTAAAGAGGAGAGGGAGCATCCAGCTTGTTCTTCTGGCTCAGGTCTAAAGCCTGCATCTCTGATGGTATGGGGTTGCATTAGTGCCTATGGCATGGGCAGCTCTAATATCTGGAAAGGAACTATCAATGCTGAACAGTAGAGAGAGCTTTTAGAGCAACATATGCTCCCATCCAGACAACTTCTCTGTCAGGGAAGGCCTTGACTATTTCAGCAAGACCATGCTAAACCACATACCACATCCATCACAACAGCATGGCTTCACAGGAGAAGAGTCCGGGTCCTGAACTGATCTGCCTGCAGTCCAGACCTTTCATCAATAAAAAACATTTGGAGCATCAGAAATGGAAGAAGACTCAAGACTGTTGAGCAGCTAGAATCCTACATCAGACAAGAATGGGAAAACATTCCTCTCCCATCAGCTGGTCTCCTCACTTCCCAGACGTTTACAGACTGTTGTTAAAGAAGAGGAGATGCTACACAATGATAAACATGACCCTGTCCCTACTTTTTTGAGATGGTAAAATGTCTGTTTGTGTTCTATTGTGATCATGAGATTTGACAATCATTGACTTCTGTTTTTTTTATTTTACACAGAGTCCCAACTTTTTTGGAATTATGGCTGTGACATTAACTGTGCTCTGTGATCTCTCACCTCCAGCAGCTCGTCCCCCACTCTGATGCGCCCATCTCGAGCAGCCGGCCCGCCCTGATGGAGTCCCACCACGAAGATGCTGAGCCGGGATCGATCCCTGTTCCCGGCCAGGCTGAGACCCAGACCCTGCCGCTCCTTCTCCAGCTCCACGCACAACAGCTCCCCCTGCAGGTCTCCATAACGCTCACACCAACGCTCTGCATGACCAAGAAGACCAGAAAACACAGGTTGAGATAACAGAGATCATGTCCCATTTGGAAATGAGATAAAACAAACCTAAACTAACGGATACAGCTCAAACGTCTGTTATTTCTGTTACTATCACCATAATCCATAAGTTAGAGTTTAAGAAGCTGAAAAATCTCCAAAGAGGAGGCGATGAGGAAATGAGGACAAGATTAAAGAAACATGAAGAGGAAGTGGAGAGACAACAGGAGAAAGGAGGCGAAGAGGAAGAGGAGGATTTAGGAGGTCATGGAGAGGAAATAATGAAGAGGACAAACAGAGGAGATGAAAGAGAGGAGGACGAGACGAGACAAGAGGCGAATTAAATTTGGTGTCAAACAAAACGCGGCTTAACCGCCCGTGAAATAAACAACAAACAGAGGAACGTGAGGGAAATATTAATCCTCGATTAAACGGCGTGATTCAGTCTGTGGGGGGATTTAAAGCTGCCAGCTGAGCGCTCGCTCAGTCCAACTAGGAAACAGGAAAGATGGATGTTTAACTTTTAGACTTCAGGTTCATTTTTCTGACCTTTTCCTGAAAGTTAAAGCTGCAGAGGAGGGGATGTTTTCATTCCTGGACAGCTGCTGCCTCTAAGATATGAAGGTTTTTATGATTAGTTACATTTAAATGTGCTCTCTTTGGGGATTTAAAGGTCACTGAACAGATATCTGAACAGCAGCGTTCAAGTAGGACACAGATACATTAAATTTAGTGTCTGAACACAGTAAATCATCTCAGAGTGAAGGGGCCAAAGAAGAAACCTGATCCTGTAAAGCTCCGGAGTCAGCATAAATTCATCTAGGAGCTACAGACACCCGGACGTCGCCTACAGAACACAACAGGAGCCAGTGGAGGTGGATGAGGGTGGGGAGGGTGCTGCCAGGGCCTGGTGTGGGTGAGAACCCTGGCAGTGGAGTTTTGGACACACTAGAGCACTGATCATCAACTGGCGGCCCGGGGGCCAAATCAGGCCCCCCAAAGCTTCCTGTCTGGCCCCCAGAAGACCGTCAGAAAAGCAGGAAAAGAAAATGTGGTCATAAGAGTATCTTTTGGATTTAATTGTTTGCAGCTGTTAAATCCATCCCAAAAGCAATTAATATTCAAATAGTTTTAGAATAACTTCACATTTGATCTGTTTTTACAGAAATTCAGTCCTCTCTCTAATAAAGGCACGAAAAAAGCCCAAAACTAAATCTTAAAAAAAAATGGCACAAAATGTTACAGAAATGGCAGAATGAAGCAGTGAAGTAGTGAAAAGTGTGAAACATGAGTTCATATTGGTGCTGAATCATAATCATGAGGGACCATTCTCTGGGATTTTCAGGAGCCCAGCCAACTCTGTGGGCAGGTCTGTCTCCTTGTGGTCTACGGCTTTATAGATCAGGATAGATCTCACTGGTAATGCCTAAAAATGTCCTGCGTTTTGAAAGAAAATACAAATACTAATAAAATAATAGAAGAAAATATAGATTTAATTTTTCTTTATTTGGAAGTCTGGCCCCCAGAGACTCTGTCAAGACTATATCTGGCCCTTGTGCAAATGTACTTGATGACCTCTGCACTAGAGCCTGTCCAGGGCTTTGCTGGGTATCCCAGACAGGACGGTAGTCCAGACAGAACAGAGTTTCAGCCACTAGGATTGTCCAGAATTCATGTTTTAATACCGTTTTATATTTCTCTTAAGTTCAAGCAGGAAACAGTTTCAGTTCCACTCATCCTCTCAGTCATTAATAATCACTCATTCATATATTTCTGTTTTCTTTCTCTGGTAATCAGCGGCGTCAACTCACTTAAATTCTGAGCCAATCCCACTCTACAACCTCTCTCAATCGAACCATCCTGCAGCTTCTGTTTTAAAATCTGTTCTCTCCTCCACAGTCCATCTGTTGTTCCAGTGTGACCTCTGCAACCCTCCTCCACCCTAGCTACCTCCATTATAGCTCCTGCAAGCCATCCCTTCATCACTACCTCCAAGTTATCTCATCAGGCATTTACAACAAATACAGACAGCAAAATAAACAATACTGTGACTATTTTACCAGTTTACCATTTTACAGCCACAGTTGAAACCACTGCTCACACAGGATCAGTATGACCTGTGGATCTCTGAGCGCTGAAATTTGGTTTTACTCCACAAATTACAGACATGGTCGATTCACAACGGATTAAAAACACAGACGTCCTACATGCTACCAGAGGTTCCTGGGTAATACCAATCCTGTGCGAATACGGCTGAAGTCACAGATTTGATGTGGGCCTGGAAGAACAGGGTGAATGATGATGTGCTTTTCTGACCCCACAGCATTGACAGCCTCACACACACTCTCCCACTCACTCCTCTTGCGTTTACAGTTTATGCTGGCAGCATGCCAAAGAGGACATTTTTGCACACCTCCACTTCAGTGAGAAGCGTCTCCAATTTGCTTTCTGTGAGGTTCTTCTTTTTTCCGGTCTTACTAATTCTTTGTTTAAATATTTCTGATCGAGCAGAGAGGTGCAGGGCTCATTTAAATATGATTTGAGTGTTTAAATGGGGGTGTGGACGGGGAGGGGTCGGGTACTCCAACATGTGCGCTGAATTCCACGTTGGTTGGGATGTAAAAAGGAAATGTGCCTGGATTCATTCGTGTGCACAGATTCATACATCTGGATGTTTTGGTGCGTATGACGTTTTCTGGATTTGAGCGCACGCCATGTTTCAGTAGGAAATTCACAGAAGTCTTTGTACATGAGGCCCCCGATCCTGTTGAACCAAACTGTGACCTCTGTGGTCCATGAAGGTCCAAATATTCATTAACTGAAAGAATGAAGAAAACAAATACAGTAAAAGTCTGCAGGTTAAGCTCTGCAACACCAGCACACACATCGCCCTCCTTATCTGCCCTTGGTTTGAATCTGACCCTGGGCTCGTTGGTTCATATCATCCCTCCTCTCTCTAACCCACATTTACTGTCTATCTGCAGCTGCATGATCCAAAAACACCACAGGCCAAAGATTATCTCTGAAAATGAATGAGCAGACATTAAACCTCACAACAGAGCCAGTAGAGTAGATCTACACAAAGCTGGGTAGCTCAGAGCCATACAGTCTACTAGAGTTTATTTCAGTGCACAGTAATCCCACTGGTTTACAAAGAGAATAATATTGCTATTTTTATATTTAAAGCTGCAATGACCAAACAATTCATGCTGACACCAACAGTGGTGAATTATGCTGAATTTTACAAGTGATTGTTCCTGTTTAAATTTGCTTTTAAATCCTTATTTCACCATGCAAACATCACATGCATCATTAACTCACATTTGTTCACTTATCGCTGCATGGAAAAGCAAACATGTAAGCATCCTGTATATCAGCGCTGTAACGATAACCTCAGACACAGACAGAGATAGGGAGGAGGAGGAGGAGATGGGATGTCATGCGGGGTGAGATGATGAAGATACAGGGAGGGAGAGATAATGATGACAAATGTAAAGACAGCGACGGAGCGGGAAGAGGAGCAGAGATACAGTGAGATTGATGGAGAATGAAGAGACACACAGACCCGGCTGGAGGCTTCTAGAGCTTTTGACTCATCATGCCTGCGTATTAACAGACAGTTCAAGGCTGAATGTTTCATTCTCAGACCGTCTCCACACATTTGGATGAAGAATGGAGCCTGAGTGGCCTTTCTGCCATTGTCAACACAGATTTCAACACTGATTTCATATTTCTAACTAAAGTGGTACTAAAAGTTTGGGAGCAGTTTTCATATTGATTGCTTTTAATTTCCAGCAGATGGTTGAATGTATGGGTGCTGCTGCAGAGAAGGGAGACAGCAGCGTCTCCTGTCCTTAAAATAAAACTGGTAAACTAAAGAGAAATATCTAAACCAATCTCTGTTGATCTATACAGCCTCAAACTGTACATCACTGATCATCAACTGGCGGCCTGGGGGCCATATCAGGCCCCCCAAAGCTTCCTGTCCGGTCCCCAGAAGACCGTTAAATTCAGAAAAGGTGGAAAAGAAGATGTTGTTGGCTTTAAATGTCTGCAGTTAAATCCACACACAAAAAAATAAGTTTTAGAATGACTAAATATTTGATTGTTTTCTACTGAAATTTACTAAAGCATAATTAGTAAAAAAAAAAAAAAAAAAAAAAAAAATTTAAATAGGGTTGGAGTTGGCAAAAATGTTGAGAAAATGGACAGATTAGGAGTCAGAGAGTGGCAAAATGGGTTGCAGAGTGGCACAAAGGGACAAAAATTGAAAGGAAAACTGCTGAAAAGAGGTTAAAATGGCTAAAAACAATTTTGAAAGGGGGAAAAAAGTATCAAAAATGAGTTAAATGGCAAAAAAAGTGCAAAAAAGCAATGAAAATGGGTCAAAAACTTTTAAAAGACAAGAATGGTTGCTAAAATGGATAAAAGAGTGACACAAAGGGGATAAAAGTGGTTTAGAAGGGGTTAGAGCATGGCAAAAATTGGGTTAAACTATCAAAAAGGTGCTGAAAGGGGCAGAAGTATAGCAAAAATAGCCTGACAAAGTAGTGAAAAGGTGTTAAAGAGAGGCACACGTGGGGCAATAATTAGCAAGAAGTTGCAGAAAAAAGGTTAAAGAGTGGCCAAATGGGTTAAAAGTGGCAAAAATTGGTTTAGAAGTGGCAAAATGGTGCAAAAAAGAAATGAAAAGGGGTTAAAAAGCACATTTCCTCTGTGAACCAGGCTCTGTTCTTGCCTTTCAAATTCCAGTTTCAGATGCTGCTGTTGAGAACAAGCCCCACGGCCGCCCTTCACAGCCTGTGAGCTCGCTGAAATGAGAGCTTAAATTGTTTAAGCAGGACAGGAAGCAGGTGAGCGTGTGGACTTATGCACTCAGCTTAATGGACTATTAATTGGTTTATAGAGGGGGAAAGCGCTGCTGTGGGTGTCCTGCAGGTGTTAATGTATCTTGAGGGGGGAGGATGACTGAGGCGTGGAGGATGAAGGACAAAGAGGAAGTCTTCAGCATCTGTCTGCAGCTGTGCACATGAACAAGTGTCGTCGTGCATGAAATGATGATGATAGAAAAGTCAGCCATCTTAACTCTACTCACTTTTTCAGCTGTTTGCAGTCACATGATCCTGATGATGGTCAGACAACCACAGACAGGAAGTGAAGAACAAGGCCAAGCTCCCTAATGTGAAACCTGAGCTGCTGTTTTTCTTTTAAACTTTAGATAAATTCAGAAGTGTTCAACCTACCATTGTTTCTCTGGTTGTCAAAGTTTAAGGAGGTCTCATTCGGAGAAATCAGAGCAGCTTCACTGAACATCGCTCACAGAGATGTCTGAGAAAAAAGCGGCGTAAATATGCTGGAAGCTGCTGCAGGATTAGACCACTGAGAGTCCAAAAGGCTCATTTCTCCTCCTCTGTCCTCCCATCTGTACATTTACATTTCATTTAAATGCATGAGGAAATGTTCGCTGTGTTTAACACAACATGTCCTGAATGAGAATGTACCCTGGAAATGCAGAGATTTATGTCACTATTACAGGATGAGAATGGTGTTCACTCTGCCTTGTTAGCCTCTAGCCCTGCTAAAGGGACTAAAATGAAGAATTCATCTGTTATTGTCTGTGTTTCTGCTGGCTGAAGGAGCTTCTATTCCCTCTGTGCTGAGCTGCTGAGCTGCTGTCAAAAATCTATTACAGACACATGAATGGCCCTTCTGTTGCTTTGGGACACGTCTAATATTGTGGGAAAAAATCAGAGTTATGGGATTGGCCTTCAGTGCAAGAGCAATACAAAAGCTCTATCTTTCTATTAACACAACAACAGAGTCAGTCTCAGCATTCTGATTAAATCATGGAGAAAAACATGATAGTTCAGTTCAGTTAGTGATGCATGGTATTAACAGCAACTCTCTACCGGCAGATATTTGATTATTGGGATCTGCAGATATGGACATTTCTGCTTATATATTGAGAGGGGTCTGGCTGCAGACCCCATTTCTCAGATACCTCCTCTCACAGACCACCAAGGCCTTGTTCACATGACAACGTTTTGCTTCGTTTTCCCTTTTCATTTCCAAAAAGTTCCACGTTTATACGGCAACGTTTTGAAAACACTCTCTGTCTATACGAGAACGCAGGAAACAGAAAAACGCCTTAGTGAGGTGATTTACTGCACCATAAGACTGTCTCTACAACAAGGACAGTGTTTTTCATGTGTTTTTGATATATAACATTTTTATCATGCACGTGCATGAGAGTAATTCATCACTAAATCTTCCTCATCACCATCGCAGCGCAGCAGCAGAATTTTACAGCACATATAAACACAAAAATGCATTGCAAGACCAGTCTTATTATGATAAAATCCTATTAAGACTCTTTGATTTTCCAGGGACAAATTTTTGTCCTACAGCCTTTGATTTCTCCTGGATTTTCTCTGAAAGTGCAGCGCTTCCTGCTTTTAGCGCAGCAAAAGAATGATAGCCTTTTCAGAACAATATTTCTATTTCCCCTTTTTCAATTTTATCTGCTTCTTGGAAGTGATTATCTTTTTTAACCTCAACACGGAAGCTTTAATCCTGTCTCCATCAGCTGCACATTGATATGTGCCAGTGGAGGAGGAGACAGGTGAGTCTGCGGGCTGAAGTTAGTTACTAAAACTTAAAGAAATTAAGATAAAGTCTAAATCATTTCCGTGAAACAGACATATAGGAAAATAGAAATATCATTCTGGAAAAAAGGCTCCAGCTGCGCTCATGTGCAGCGCCACACTTTATGAGAAAATCCACGAGTTAAAGGCTGTAGGAGCTGAATTTGTCCGTGGGAAATTAATTACTCTCAGCGGATAGCTACATTATAACAACTGATCTAGCAAAGCATTTTTGTGTTAATATGAGCCGTGAAATTTCTCTGCCTCGCTACGATGATGATGACGGTGATTATCATGATGATTGATAAAAAGGTAAAAGTAATCATTTCTAAAATTAATAGCATGACTTTATCTAAAGAAACTGGCACTGATGGCCCTCTAAACGAGAATAATGTGTCCCCTTTTCTAAATCCTGCTGTCTGTGACCTGACAAGCTGAATCACAGTAAACTACAACAGACTCCAGCTGCCACGGCTCTCTTCAGAGTGCTGCAACACTTATGCTTGACAGCTGACTGCAGCTGTAGTGTGCATGCGCTTTTCAGAAAATGTAATTTTTCCTGTTTACACGGAGACGGAGACGGGGGCTTTTTGAAAAACATCCACTTTGGAGCCTGTTTCCAAATTGTTCTGTTTTCAGGCACCAAAACTTTACAAAAATCTTGCGTTTTCACCTGAAAACGTTGTGGTGTAAACAGTGCCTAGGATGAGATATCGCCTCTTGGTGCTGCTTGTTTACGTCATGACTCCCCCGCGCCTGAAAGTACTGCCGCTCGTCGCTGATTGGTCCTGTCACTTTCTAACCGGGCCCAAACGGTTCAGATGGGAGCTTTGCAAGATGGATTCCCCAGTGAGAAACACGGAAACGGGCGTATCCATCTGCTTTGCAAGGTTAGGTTGCTCGTCCTTTGCTTCATTTCTTGTGAATTTCACAGAAACTTTAAATTATATGAGATGACCTGCTGCTACATCAGTGGTCATTACCAGCTGCCTTCGAACCCCACAGCTCCATACTTCCCTGGGCAGAAATGTTTTGGTGCTGCTGTGATGTTTGAACCCTCCAATGTTGACTTAAATCTGACCCACATGCATGAGCTCATGGTCTAATGGGAGTTTTTATCTGTGCTAATAATAACAAGGGATTTTGCACAAGTGACCACTTCATCGGTTATTTACTTACAACTACACTATGTGGACAAAAGTATTTAGCCACCTGACCTTTCCACCAACAGGGTAATGACAATGTATTACAGCTTTTCAGCTCGAACAGCCTCCACTCTTCTTAGAGGGCTTTCTACGACATTCTGGAGTGTTTCTGCGGGAATGTGTGTCCATTCATTCTGGAGAGCATGTATGAGGTCAGGCTCTGATGTTGGACCAGAAGACCTGGCTCACAATCTCTGTTCCAGTTCATCCCAAAGGTGCTGGATGGGGTTGAGGTCAGGACTCTGAACCCATCAAACCATGTCTTTCTAGGCCCTCTTTGGTTTCTGGGCCACAGTCCTGCTGGAATAAAAAAGGGCCTTCCCCAAACTGTTGCCACACAGTTGGAAGAACAGTATTGTGCAGAATGTCTTGGTCTGCTGACGCATTAAGATTGGCCTTCACTGGCCATAAAGGGGTCCAGCCCAGACCCTGAAAAACAGCTCCACACCATTATCTGTCACTGTTTCACTCCTCCGCTCCACTCTGCCAGCCACGCCCACCTCATCAGCCTACTCTACTCACCTGTGCTCTCTGCTGCCTCTCATGCTCAGTCAAGCCAGTTTTAAGTCTCTTCTGCTCATTCAGACTCTGCCAGATTGTTCTTAGCCCTCAAGCAAGACTTTCCAGCATTCTCCATAGAAATGACTACCTGGTGCTGACCCTGCCTGTCTCTGACCTCTGAACCTCATCTCTGCCCCAGAAAAACACCTAAGCCCTCTGTCCCTGACCTTGAGTTTTTGCCTCTGTAGACTGGACTGCTTGTGTGTCACAGCTCTGCTCAGATACAGTGAGTATTCTCCTCCTGCTGGATCTTCTGCCTCTCCACGGCTGGGCAGTTCATTACAAAGTGATTGTTCATTGTTGACCTGTTTGGTTCAAGTGAAGTGTGAGCTGAGATTATTAAAAGGACATTACGTCTAATTCTCCATCTCAAGTGCGTTGCTACTGGGTACTAAAACCAACCGTTACAGTTCTTCTTCCTCCACCAAACTTCACAGTCAGACAGGTAACGTTCTCCCAGCATCCTCCAGACACAGACTCACCCATCTGACTGTAAACAGAGAAGATGATTGGTCCCTCCACAGTTCCACTGCTCCACAGCCCAGTGTTGGTGTGCTTTACTCCACTCCATCTGACTCTGACATTGGACTTGGTGATGTGAGGCTTGCATGCAGCTGTTACCATGGAAACCCATTCATGAAGCTCCTGCTGCAGTTTTAGTGTTTACATTAATGCCAGAGGAAGTTCAGAACTCTTCAGCGATGGAATCAGCAGAGACTTTCACACACCCACTCTGTGATGGCCTTCTGATTCATGACTGAGTTGCTGTTGTTCCTAAACTCTTCCACTTTCTAATAATATCACTGACAGCTGAGTGTGGAATATCCACCAGGGATGAAATTTCCAGAACCGTCTTACTGCAAAGGTGGCATCATCACAGAACCACGCTGAAGTAACCGAGCTCTTCAGAACAACACATTTAGGATCACAGATGTTTGAAAATGGAGACTGAATGGATAGGTGATGATTTTATACACCTGTGGGTCTGACAGAAACACCTGAATTCAATAATTACGGGTGTGGACAAATACTTTTGTCCATATCGTGTGGATAGCAGAGATAAACTGATTGAATCTGAATTTACTGATGGCTGATGTTTGTCTACAGAAGTCAAACTGAAGCATCGGTGCAGGCCAGTCTTTTGAATCACAGCCATGTCTCTTTCCTTGAGAGTGAAGGAGCATTCACTGCCTCCCAGGCTGCAGGAAACTTGAGCCTCAAGGACGACAGAACAGTCTGAAAAATGACACCGCAGGACAGCGCAGCATTTTTGGAGGTCAGCGGGTAAAAAATGTTATTCCAGGTAACACCGGCGACAGCATGCATATAAATTTCCTCACACCTGGCCCAGCGTGTGACAGCGGTGCAGCGGGTCTGTCACACGCTGATGAACACTGTGGAGGAACACGGGCCTGCGGGGGGTTAACTGTCACTGACAGAAACACACACTCTCAGCCTTTCCCAGAAATCTGACTGTGTGTTTCAGTCAGAGGATTTGTGCGCTCCTAGCAAGGTGACTTGTCACAGTGAATCAGCGTACACACCAGCACATCCCACAGCCACAGCCACACTAACGAAAACACACCTGCTGGATTTGGCTGAGCTCGCCGTCACGGTGAATCCAGAAGACTTTAGCCTCCCTGAAGCTACTGAGGGTTCGTGTTTGGAGCTTCTAGACTGTTCTGTGCCCCGGCTTGGTCAGACACAGCTGCTGTTTGCTTTAAATGTTCTGTAAGGAGACTGAAAACACGAATCATCTGATCGCTTAAGTCTGATGATTCTCTCTGAACATAAAACCGTTTTAGGAAATGTTATTTTGATGCTCTCTGAGTATTTCTGATTTATTTTGAATTATTATGAATCATTAAAGTTTTTGATGCAAAGAGGACACAAAACAGCTCTTTCTCTGAGCTCTGCAGCTCTGAAGCTCCTCTGACCTCATGGCTTGGTTTCTGCTCTGATATCACTGTCAGCTGTGAGTCCTTCTATAGAGAGGTGTAAGCCTTTAGAATCATGTCCAATCAGGTTAATTTAGCTCAGGTGGACTCCAATCAAGGTGTAGAAACATCTCAGCAAAGACCAGAGACATGGAGGAACCTGACTGACATTTACAGAGTTGTTGGAAAGGATCTGAATACTTTCTGAATGAGTTGTATGCCTTGGAAAGATACAGACATCCTGGTCTCGGTGACCTCAGTGGTAGCTACGGCCATGTCTGTGCATGTGGTGTGACCTAGCTGCTGAGTAGTGATACTCAACCTGTGGCTCTGGAGCCACATGTGGCTCTTTTGTCATTATTTGTGGCTCTTTTATGTCTTAACTTGAAATATTATTCCCCCTTGTATGCCATTTTCCACCATTTTTCCCTATTTTCACCCATTAAGCTCACTTTGCAAATACCACTTCTTTTCCTACTTTCTTGCTCATTTTTTAAAACTTCACCCATTGAGGCTACCTTTTGCTATCAAATACCCCCCCTTTCTTATCTTTTTGCCCATTTTTGCAACTTTTAGTCTATTTCTGCCCTTTTTCACTATTTTTTTGCACATTTAACCCCTTAACGCCTGTTGTGTCATATTTGAGACATATTTTTATGATACCTCTATCTAATCAATATAATCAACAAACTAGATCAAAACTGCAATTTCAGCTGCATGGGGATGCTGAGAGCTCAATACTGAAAGAACTGCTGAAAATAGCCAAAAGCACAAAAATAGCTAAAAATAGCACAAAAATAAAAGAGCATAAAATGGCATAAAAGTAGCTGAAAATGGCATTCAATAGCTCAAAAAAGGATCAAAAAATAGTTAAAAAGGCCTAAAAATAGATGAAAGTGGCCATAAAGTAGCTGAAAATAGCCTTAAAATAGCTGAAAATAGTATAAAAATAAAAAAGCATAAAATGGCATAAAAGTAGCTGAAAATGGCATTCAATAGCTCAAAAAAGGATAAAAATAGCTGAAAGTAGCCTTAAAATAGCTGAAAATAGTGTAAAAACAGCTGATTTTGGCCTAAAAGTCCCTGAAAATTGCATTTGATGGCTGAAAAAGCATAGAAATAGCTTAAAATAGCATGAAAATAGCTATATTTTAAAAATTTTAAAAGTAAGAAATGACAAAAGTCATAGCAGTCGAATGACGAAGAAACTGAATTTTTTAAAGTTTAAATGGTGTCGATACGACAAAGTATGAAGGAGGAGATAGCCGGCGCGGAGGAAGAATAACAAACAAAATGGCCGACGTGAATATCAATAGTGTGATATTCCCACTAATTACTAAAAAAACTTCTGAATACAATCTGATAAATGATAAAAATGCCCTCAAGTGGATTATCAATCACCAAAGACACCTAACGTATCAAATAAGATTATATATATATATATAATAATATATGTGTGTGTGTGTGTGTGTGTGTGTGTGTGTGTGTGTTAAACTTTATAGAAATTTGGATGTTTTGGATTTCACTAGAAAGAGAAATAAACATTTTAGTTCCAAAAAATGATGAAACTTTTCTGGCTATAATTTGTGTTTTCAGGAATTAAAGGGTTAAGCTACCTTTTGCCATTACATACCACTTTTTTAAAACTATTTTTCTACCCATTTCTGCCACTTTTATCCCATTTTTGCCCTTTTTTCACTATTTTGCCCATTTAAGCTACCTCTTGCCATGAAATACCACTTGTTTCCTATTTTTTGCCCATTTTGACACTCTTGACTGCTTTTTGCCTAGGTTAGTCACTTTTCACTCATTTTTTGCTATGTTTTTGCCAATTTTGGACCATTTTTTACCACCTGTAACTCATTTTTTTCACTTCTCAACCATTTTTGCTATTTTTTGACCATTTTTCCACTTTTCTCCCAATTTTTACCCATTTTTGCTGATTTTTGACCATTTTTGCCACCTTTAACTTATTTTTATTGCTACTTTAACCTGTTTTCACCACCGTTCACCACTTAGATTGTGGCTCTCAAAGGTATTTTTCAGCAGTTTGGCTCTTTGCTTGTGTAACACTGTGCTAGAGCATCTGTGTGTGGATGGACTACATCACCACCATAACAGTGGCGTCCTATATGTTCTGTTTGTCCTGTTCACTCCCACTCACATTTCCTCCGTATTTCCTCTCCTTATTGAGGCTCTATTGGAGTAAAAAGTCCACCTCACCATCTGTCCACACCAGCATTCCTGTGTTAGCCATCTCTGGATGTTTACACCTCCGCACTCTGCAGAAGGAAGAATATTCTGCATGCAAATGTTGTTTGATTACAAAGTCACCCTGCACAGTGCTGAGTTTTTAGCCATTTTTAAGTCCTGTGTGCATGCTGGGTGTCATCAAAAGGACTCGGTGGATCAGTTTGGTCTAAACGTAGCCTAAAGCAGAGGGTAAGATCTGGGTTAGGATTAGAAAAGAGGATGTTCAGGTGGGCAGGGATTAAAGGGAGCGTCACATCCATGATGGGGTACAGAGGTGTGAGTGTGTATCTGATGATGTCTCTGCAAGGTGACAGCAAGGTGAGACATGCTTATTAGATCCACACAGTGCTCCTGTCTTCACGCTGAGACAGACAGAAACCATCAAACGCTGACTCGCTTCTGCAGCAGGCAGAAATCTTAAGCACAGTTTGAGATTTTGTTGGTTTATTTTTAGACATTTGATATTTTGTTCCACTTTCAGAGGAGCTTATTTTATTTTTATCCTCCCTGTCTGCAGGGGAGATGATGTTTGTCTCCTCTCCTCTTTGTTCAGGCTCAAATATTTAAGTAACTGTAGAGGTGAAGTAAGATCAAATCTGTTTCAGACGTCAGCACGCCCCTCAGGCTGAACCAGAACGGTGTTGCTCCTCTGACTCGTCCTCTTTTTATCACCGTCATCAGATTAGCATTTATGTACCAAATCAGCTTAGAACCAAAAACCTGCAGAAGTTCAGGCATTCCTGTGACTTTGTGTTTACAGCCAAAGAGCCAAATTAAAGCTGATTTTAAGAGTTTAATCCATGTCTGGCTTTCATGTTGTCAGATCTGAACCTACTTAAGAAAAGATTAATCTGAATCCTCTTATGATGACAGTAAACAAAGTTGATCTAAATGTGGCCCTGGGTTAAAAATGTCTGCACATTTAACATCCACAAACAGAGAATATAAAGATGATGACAGAGCCGGGACTCAGGGACGCCTTGTTTCAGTGTTACTCAGCCCTGCTCAACCAAAGAGCCAAATTGTTGAAAAATGCCAAAGCAAGAGCCACAATTTAAATGATCAAAAGTGACTAAAGAGGGCAAAAAAGCTGTAAAAAGGTGGGAATATAGGGGAAAAGTGGCATTTAATGGCAAAAGGCAGCTGAAATGGGCAAAAAATTGCAAAGAAGCAGGATAAAAGAGGCTAAAACTGATGAGAAGGGGCAACAATGGGATAAATGTGGCAAAAATAGTTGAAAAGTTGCTAAAAGAAGTGGTAAAAAATGGGCTAAAAGCAGCAGAAATGGATCAAAAGTGGAAAAAATGGGTGGTAAGGGGCAAAATAGGCATATCTTGGGCAATAGGGTGAAAAGTGGCTAAAATGATTGCAGAGTCACAGAAAATTGAGTTACAGTTGGTCAAGTGGCAAAAAATAAATAAAAAGTGACTCAAGTGGGCAAAAAAGCTGTAAAAAGGTGGATGAGTGGCATTTAATGTCAAAAGGAAGCTTAAATGGGAGAAAAATTGCAAAGAAGCAGGATAAATGTGGAAAAATATGGTCAAAAAAGCGTTTAAAAAATGTGGTAAAAATGCGCTAAAAGCAGCAGAAATGGATTAAAGGTGGAAAAAAAATGTAAAAAAGGGAAAAATAAAGGTTGACAATAAAGTTTGACCATTACAACCTACTGTGTAAGTGTCGGAAACAAACTGATTAGAGTAAAGTAAAGTTAAGTAAAGTCGTACTTTATTTATCCTCAAAGGGAAATTCATAGTTTACACTGTTTAGTTGCTTTTACATATTACACACACATACAGTGATGGCCTTGCTGCTCATTGCTAAGCGCTGCTGTGAGCTGCTGGGGGGTTCAGTACCTTGCTCAAGGGCACTTTGACAGTGCTCAGGACGTGATGGAACCTCTCCAGCTGTGTATTTTGCAATGAAAAAATTCTAAGGTCAAGGTTTAAAAGAATAATATTTCAAATTAAGACATAAAGGAGCCACGTGGCTCCAGAGCCACGCTTCAAGTATTACTGGCTTATGTCATAGATATCTACACACACATGCTGCTGTTCACTGCAGGGATGTGTCACGTAGGTGCCATATTGTAGAGGTGTAGTCACAGCTGATGGTGAATATAAGTCAGTGACAGCAGGAGGTTTATCCATGATTCAAATGTTGGAAACTCACGGAAAATTAAACAGTTTTGTCAGACACATGTTCGTCATCTTAGACAGGGGTTCTCAACCTTTTCATCCTGGGACCCCCAAAATAAAGCTGCCAGAGACCGGGACCCCCACTGTAGCTGAAAGTGGCTGAACACAGCCATGCACATTCAAGAATAGCCATGATCAGACCCTCCATAAGAGGGAAAAAGGGGAGAGCTTTCTGGGGCCCAGGCAAACTGGGGGCCCATAGAGGTCAGCAAAATCCCAGTCCATTATAAAGTTAAGCTCTGATATCCATATTTTATTTATAGTCTGAATAATAACCCCTCATCATATAAACAAATATGTCTGTTCTTTTGTGCTGTCAAAATATAAATCTCTTTACTGAAAAAAAGGATAAAAATTGGTTAAAAATAGCAAAAATTGGTGGAGAAGGTGGTGAAATGGGATTTTGAAAGTAGCAGAAATGGGTTGAAGGGCTGGGTAATGAATTGCAAATTAGATCAAATCGCAATTTGGCCTGCTGCAATTTCTAAATCGCAAAAGTTGCAATATTTCATTAACCTGAAATGTGTCAAAATACCAGTTTAATAAATCATATTTTTGCAGCTGCATAGATTTTGTGCACATGATGCAAACATTAAAGTGTCAAATTTTTTATAATGGTTTACAAAAATTAGCTTTTGTGCTTTATGTATGTTTTCCTTAATCAAAATGAGTGACAAAAACATGATAACGCTCTTCAATAAAGCAAATGACATCAAATATTAGCAAAAATAGTTCATTCATTCTACCTCAAATTAATGAAGCTTAGTGTTAGTTCACATAGTCATAGCCCAAGTTGTGATCAGCTGGTAGTCACAGCCTCACTTCCTCCACCCCAGCCTCCTCCTTTATAGCATAAAGCTACATGTCCTCCATCCCAGCCTCCTCCTTTATAGCATAAAGCTACACCTCCTCCACCCCAGCCTCCTCCTTTATAGACTAAAGCTTCACCTCGTCCACCCCAGCCTCCTTCTTTATAGCATAAAGCTACATGTCCTCCACCCCAGCCTCCTCCTTTATAGCATAGAGCTACATGTCCTCCACCCCAGCCCCCTCCTTTATCGCATAAAGCTACATGTCCTCCACCCCAGCCCCCTCCTTTATAGCATAAAGCTACATGTCCTCCACCCCAGCCTCCTCCTTTATAGCATTAAGCTACACCTCCTCCACCCCAGCCTCCTCCTTTATAGACTAAAGCTTCACCTCCACCCCAGCTTCCTCCTTTATAGACTAAAGCTTCACCTCCTCCACCCCAGCCTCCTCCTTTATAGCATAAAGCTTTACCTCCTCCGTTCAGCCCCAGGTTTAGCAGAGAACACACTACCATGATTTGGTACCAGATTTAGGAAAGAGAATAAATGCTTGGACTAAAAGTAAAGACTAAAACGTGAGGACTTTTATGGACTAAAACTAGACTAAATTGTTTTTGAGTGTTCATTGACTAAAACTAGATTAAAACTAAAAAAGAGTAGAAATGACTAAAATGTGACCAAAACTAAAATGCAATTCATTCAAACACTAAGGGTGTTTTCACATTAGGCCCAGTTGTTTTGAACCTCGCCGTGGTGCGATTCCTCCCCCTCCCCCTTCCCCCCTGGCTTGCTTTCACACTAGCAACATCGAACTGTACCCAGGCCCACTTGCGTACTTACTCGGTTTGAAACAGCAGGTGGCAGTATGCATGTAGCTGGTGTACAGCCCCGCAAAGGAGGGAGAAGAAGAAGCTACCAGAGCAACCACTGGGGTCATGACCTGAGTGAAGAGTGTTTTTGTTTTGATCCGGCAAAAAGTCCATCCTGCAGCCATGGAGGCTTTAGAATCACTTTTTAAGATACCAGGAACTTTGCTCTTTGTATCTGCACATCTACTACAGCTCAGAGGATTAAATGGGCTCGCGCTGCGCAGATGCAGCGGTTTTTGAGGTGACAGGAGACTTTTATTGCCTTTGCACCTTGTAATGATCGCCACTCTGTGAACTGTTTCTTTAAATGCTTTTAGTTACTATGGTGACACACAGCGTCATGAGTGCGTAACCTGTATACTTCACAGTCAGACAGGAGTTGCTCCCGGTACTGATACGCTGCTTTTGTTTGTAAGTTGGGACTCTCAAACCATTTATTTGCCTTTTCCTCCACGAAAGTGTGCTTATGTGACTGGTGAAGAATGTCTGAGCTTCCCTGCAAACATTAAACGTGCAGTGTGACAGTAAAGAGCTGTTTCGAGTCGTGTTTTCAACCCGTGGAGACCTCCCTGACCACTACAACCTCCTCTCACTGACTCCAACTTGTGTTCATCTGTAAGGTGAGTCACAACAGACCGTTTATTGACTGGATTCTGATGATTTCCACTTTTTATTTAGGAAAAATGTGAACAAACTGCCGCACTGTGGAAAGGAGTTTAGTTTTTACGATGACATCATAAAGCAGATACGACGCTCTGTCCCATATCCGAGCAGGGTTGCATTCACATCTCATCTGAACCGTGCCAGAGTCCGCTTGAATCGCGCCTGAGACCACCTCCCCAAGTGGGCCCGGCCGCGGTTTGGGCTCAAGTGCACTTGGATCTGGGACTGGGCCCCTACTGTGAAAGCACCCTTATACTAAGACTCAAATTAAAAATAGCTGCCAAAATTTACATTGGATCCAGGATGTAGAAGGATTTTATCACAGGCTGGATTATTCTAACTCTTTGTTGTCTTAACTTTTATTTCTTTGCAGTATTTTTAACTTGTGCAGAAAGCTACTGCTTGTCCTCCCTGGAAAAAGCAAGTGTGAAAAGTTTAACTCTTTCCCAGCCTCCTATCTTTGGTTTCCTGCAAAATTTAAGAACAATTTTATTGACTTTTAATAGATTTTAAATGAACTAGAAGCAGCATATCTTGTTAGATATATAAGATATATACAGTGATTAGACCACCTGTCATCATGAAGTGCTTTAATACAGACTCTTAGATTTTTAGTCAGCTCTCCACGTTTTACCATTTTGAACAGGAATGAGGGATTTCAAACTGAATTCACCCAAATTTGAGCCGGCTCACTGGGCTTCTCTGAGAAGTCAGAAATGAATCAAGCATAACATTCAACCACTAAAACTCATTTTTCTGTTCAGGAATGACAGTAAATAACTATAATTTGACATATTAATCAAAAAATATTAATGTGCTTTACTATTTTTTTCAGTTTTTTTGTAAAGCAGTAAATTGTAAAATTCATGGATAACAATAATAATTCTATTTTAGCATTAAAATAATCATTTGGGTTAAAGAGCTTCTACATATTGGTGTATTAACCATTGCAGAAACATAAAAAATGATTGTGGTAATTACCAGTGCTGTTAATTTAGGGCAGGTGTGGCAGAAACCTTACTTTGGTTAGGGTTAGGGTGGTCTAATACATTTGTTAAGCACTGTATATAAGATCAAATCTGGAAGACTGTGGGGATTGAGCCCTGGCAGTGGCTGCTGCTATGTTATGGAACAGTTTGCCCAGATCTGCCCAGTCAGGCCAGGTCATGGGAGCGTATGCTGGTTGGGCACTTTGCCCCATCAACCTTGGCCCTGAGCTGGTCTGGCCTGCTGATGGCCGTCATCCAGGCCCATGCCCCACCTCTCCAGGTATCCTCCCAGCTGACACCTCCACGATGCATGCGGCCAACCACAATGATAGATAGAGATACAGACTCAATAGCAGCACCCCTAAATATTATTTTGGTCCAGGATACGTGCATTCCCAACGCTTCAGCCTCCTCACTCAGCATGCTAAGAACCCTTAACTGTTCTTAAACTGTCTTTTACTCATACTTTTGTTTTACAGTATATAAAGGCTCTCTCTTGACTTGAGGACATCCCAGACCACTGCCATATGCGGTCCGAGCTCTCAGATACCAAACCACCAGTTTACAATGAAGTGCATCCACACAAAACATTAAAGATTACCACTTGGAACATGAAGGCCCTAAACAGAAATAAATCCATGTTAATGAAGTGGATAAATGAGGTAAAAGACCTGTTCATGCCATCAGAAGAGTCTCCTCTGCTGCAGCCATTGGCTTCACTTTAAACCTAAGTCTCCGTCAGGTTGGTGTAACTCTTCTAACAGGGTTTTAATCAGACCGTGCACTCAGCCTGACGGCGTGTTAGCTCTGCTGATGTATCTGGCAGTAGCAGTAATGTGCCCTGGAGGGTGAAATAGGACAGAGACGGGTTACCTGCCTGTGCAGCAGGATTGTTGAACTGAAGTGGAAAAGCTTGTTGAAATGAACTGACAGCAGCAGAAAGCGTCTCCTCTCTGCTCCCGCTTGTTTGATAGAAAATCCCTGAAAAGCTGTGTAACTCTGCGGGTGATCTGCTCGCCACGTCTTGCTCCCTGGAGACGTTTGGAGTGTGATGTGTGTTACAGAGGCTTAACATGCTCTAAATTAATTAACACCCAAATATCCGAGAGGAAAACACGATCCTGACCCAGAAAAATAGGATCTTCAGGAAGCTTAGTCTGCATCAGACTAATTAAAGATGACATATCTGAGCTCTTTTCTACCCTTTAACTAGGACCCCTGGGCTCTAAATGAAACATCTGTGCTTTAGTCAAAATATAACATGGACCACCAGCAGAGGAGGTTTCTGACCCTGTATAAACCACTTACTGGTGTGTGTCTCTTTAAATGCAAATGAGCTCCTTCTACCCACACCTCTCTTTATGCAGGTGTGCCCATACAGGTACAGCTGCATGCTACCGTGCTATCTTTGACACATGCATCAATGAAGCACCAAAGAGGGCACTTTATCATCTATTGTCCACTGGAGGGATAGGAATGAGGCTACTTATTAAGATTTTTCCACAGAAAGTTAACGTTGTCTTGTTTGGTCCATACGGAAAACATCAACGGATCACTGTGAAACATTTTGTCCATTTAGAGGGCATCAGTGAGGTCACTTTGGAAAATGTTGTTCACTTAGAAAACATCAACGAGGTCACTTTGGAAAATGTTGTTCACTTAGAAAACATCAACGAGGTCACTTTGGAAAATGTTGTTTACTTAGAAAACATCAACGAGGTCACTTTGGAGCATTTCCTCCACTTAGAGGGCATCAACGAGGTCATCAAAGATGGCGCTTATTCTTATTTAATCCATTAAGACGCCACCAAAGGGGCACTGCAGAATTTTGTCCACACAGTCGCACCTAAGCTACAATCCCGAGTTCAGACTGGCTTTAGGGGGTCAACAGTTATCCTCACCAGCCAAATTAATCATACGACTAAATTTGACCACAACTTCCTCCCGTAGTCCTCCTGCGTGGATGTTTACTTCCCTGGGGTGAAAAGGTTAAAGGCGGATCAAATGCAGACAGCAGTGATGAGTGAGGCGACAGACCCAGGTCTGCTTCACGGCAAATTAAGATCTATAAAGCTGTCTAATGGAAGTCTGGATAAAACAAAAGCTGAGTGTACATACTGAACTGTCTTTACTCTGTAGTACAACCAGTGAAATACCACCTCTGGGTAAAACGCATCTTTGCTAATGTTAGCAAAGACACTAACAACAACACTGGATCAAGCAATGAAAGCTAATGTTGCTAATGTTAGCAAAGACACTATCAACAACACTGGATCAAGCAATGAAAGCTAATGTTGCTAATGTTAGCAAAGACACTATCAACAACACTGGATCAAGCAATGAAAGCTAATGTTGCTAATGTTAGCAAAGACACTATCAACAACACTGGATCAAGCAATGAAAGCTAATGTTGCTAATGTTAGCAAATACACTATCAACAACACTGGATCAAGCCATGATAGCTAATGTTGCTAATGTTAGCAAAGACACTAACAACAACACTGGATCAAGCCATGATAGCTAATGTTGCTAATGTTAGCAAAGATGCTAACAACAACACGGGATCAAGCCATGATATGTAATGTTGCTAATGTTAGCAAAGATGTTGACAACAACACTGGATCAAGCCATGATAGCTAATGTTGCTAATGTTAGCAAAGATGCTAACAACAACAGGGGATCAAACCGTGAGAGCTAATGTTGCTAATGTTAGTAAAGATGCTAACAACAACACGGATAAAGCCATAAGGCCAAGCTACACCGGTGCAGTCCAGCAGACCTGGATTTGTCCCCAAAATGACAACATCTTAGCTAACTAATAGCTAACTAATGCTAACTAATGCCATCACCATCAGAGACTGCAGGCCATTGACATCGTTGATGACAAGGGGTTTCAAGACATCATCCAGGTCGCCCTGGATGACCCGTACCACAGACCACCTATGAGAACTACTGTCACAAGAGTCCATGAACTGTATGACAGCTAAAAAGGCAGCTGGCCCGAGCTACATCTACTACACTGATGAGAGACCACTGGACATCAGTCAGCAACTTCAGCTACCTCGGGGTAACAGCAGACCTGATCTTTCACTTTACAGCACAAGTTATTTTCCACCGGATGTGTTTGTCTGCTGGGCTCATTTTCAGTCTGTAAATGTGATTGCTCAGTGAATTAAGACACTTTAGAAACCACAAATAAGTTTAAAAATTCTAGTTTAATATTTCTTCATTTTAACACCATACTTGTACTAATTTACACTAATGGTGTGATTAATCATGATTAATCACAGCACAGTGATGTGATTAACTAGATTAAAGTTTTTAATCAATTGACAGCACTAGTTTAATCTTAAACTTCCCACACAGACAGTCAGTGCCGACCCGTCCATAAGGAGGAGTTTATCAACCAGTTCTGCATCGTTCTGAGGTTGATGAAGCAGGCAGGTATCAAATGTTGGAAGCATCCGTCCAACTGTGGATGGATGCTTCCATTAAAATAGCATCCAGCCTCTTCACCTCTAGATCCTCTGAGGCTGCAGTGATGTAGAGACACATCAGTCTTTGCAGTTCCTATGCTCCATGTTACTCCAGCAGCTACTATACTTGTGAGTAAAACAATGGGGACTTTTGCAGATATCTATCTAGGGAGGTGAAGGTGAAAATACCAGGAACAAAGGACCGGGCTGGTTTATTTTATACTTTGTGGGTTGGCTGATGCTCCAGATGCCTGAATATACATTCACAAATACAGGAGAAGTGCTTTTCTCTGATTCTGTAGGCTTTGAAAGACTGATAAATCATGACTCCTTGCTTTAACTTGAAGTACCGTATTAATTTTCTTTATTGCAGCCTGTGTGGTAGATTTACTGAATGCAGCACTCATTCAGCTCTTATTCATCAGATCAGAGGATTTACTTTATACACAGAGCTGTCAGCGGTCTGACATCTCAACAGCATCGTCTCATTTCGATGCACTGTGACGCTAAAAAGATTAGATTCTTGTCCTCGGTCTGCAGAGTCAAAAAGACAGAAATGAGTCTGAGAGGAGGAGGCGGTTATCCTCCGTCAGTGTGTGCAGCAGTGCTGCAGCAGCTCGAGGAGGTCACTGCAATGCAACAGTAGCTCAGCCTGCTGCTGCTGCTGCTGCTAACACACATACAGAGATCCCCAGAGGAGGTGGCATTAATCTACGACTCTCCATGTCTGAGCCGGTCCACTTCACACCAGTAGAATCAAGGAGGAAGAGATGTTTTTGTGCAGGGGAACACAGAAAGACAAGAAGATCCAGTCTTTTCATTACAGAGTATCTCAACCGGCAGAGCTCTTTATTTCAGATATTAATCAGTTTATTAGTGTATTTAATAGTATTGTAGATCAGTAAGGGTCCAAATCAGGATAGATGAGCACTAACTATTTAAACTTGTCAAAAATCAGGCAAAGAACTGCTCAGCAGGCAAAGGTTTCTGATGCAAAAGAGTTTATTTAAAGTCTCAGGTGAGTACAAGCAATAAACTCTGAGTGGAGGCACCATCCAACTGAAGACTTGTCTTTGTGCATCGCCTTTTATACTCTTTGGGTCTCCTAGACCCACCTCTCAGAGGGGCACAGCTCCTGCCCCTAGTTTCTTTAAAATTCCCATATTTGGGGCCATTTATAATGGTGGCTTTTTTGCTCCTCCCTGGCCACCATTATAAACCAGCTCAGAAGACTTTAATTTTTTTTAAAAATATATTTAATTTTATGTTTTATACATGTTCTTTCAATTTTCTGATTATTACAGACTCATCAGATGGTTGTTTGCATGTCTGGCTTGTTGCTTCTCACTCATCAATGCAATCAGAAGGTTATACAGTATATATTCATCACTACATTGGATAGATCCGACACAAAGTACCATTTATTGTAAGTTACAATAAGGGTAAATGGTCAAGGCATAGTTTGTGTTCAAACATGACACTATAAATGTTGAAATATAATACTGCTATTTGATTCTTCCTCTGCTCACCCAGCACGTGTCTTCTCTTTAACAGTTTCTGTGTGTAACAATTCAGCTATTTGTCCTGGGAGGGTACCTATTGCTTCTGTGTTGCAGAGTGTGTGGGTCTCTGTCTGCTTAAAGTACCTGATGTTTACATTCTGACTGAAGTGGGTACTCTCCTGTGCTTTGTACTTGCCTCATAAATCCAAATCCAAACATGATAATTTGAGAGTAAGTGTCTTTAATGGCTGTTGGAGACCCCTAATGGCTGTTAGAGAGGGTCTGTGTCATGTAGTGACTTATACCGATGGCTGTTAATATAAGGCTACAACTGCACATGTTTGCATGTGAAGTGGTGCTTGGTGGAAGCTGATGGCTGCCTATAATTTTCTGCTCTAAGTGGTACTTGGCCTTTACCTTTCTTATGGCCTCAGGATGTCTCCTATTTGACCCTTTTCTTAACATGCTTGGGTGCTGTGTTAAATGTGGTCAACAAGTATGCCTAATTCTGATATCTTACAGGAGTATGTTAGTTTGCTCATTCTATTGTTTAAAGCATGTACTTTAGGTGTAAGCCTATAAGCCTTAAATTTTTCCCTCATCAAACTCTACATTCACTGTCAGCGTTGAAGTGTTGGGGTAGTTACTCAAAAAAATCCATTTCTCATTATTAATGACTTTCTAAAATAGTCATGGCTTCCATAACAAAGTTACTCACAGCTAAAAGTAACTAGTTACACCACTAGATGAATTACTTTTGCATTACTCCGTATCACCTAAAAACTTCTGTAACTTAATTGCAGATGGATATGTTTTGATACAGCCTCTGAGAACAGCCTGACCTTTCAGCAGTGACCTTCTGCGGCTTACCCTTCTTAAATATCTGATACAGCCTGACCTTTCAGCAGTGACCTTCTGTGGCTTACCCTTCTTAAATATCTCTGATACAGCCAGACCTTTCAGCAGTGACCTTCTGTGGCTTACCCTCCTCAAATATCTCTAAAACAGCCTCTGAGGACAGCCTGCCCTTTCAGCAGTGACCTTCTGCAGCTTACCCTCCTCAAATATCTCTAAAACAGCCCTGAGGACAGCCTGCCCTTTCAGCAGTGACCATCTGTGGCTTATCCTCCTCAAATATCTCTGATATAGCCTCTGAAGACAGTCTGTCTTTTCAGCAGTGACCTTCTGTGGCTTACCCTCCTTGTGGAGCGGGGCAATGATTGTCTTCTTAAATACAGTTTAGTACTGTAAGCCCAGTTTTCTTCCTGGGTTTCTTCTTGTGGCATGTCTGTCGGTTAAGTCACGGCTCACATTAATGGCTCTGTGATCTCCTAATTAGATGCAGTGAGCATAGCAACAGACAAGATCATGGAGTCTGACCTTAGCATAAGAGTTACTGGTCTGTGTACCAGCCGACAGAGCATGGATGTGTATATGGATGGAAAAGTCCAGATCATTGTGACGTCCTGTTTGTGAGAAAATGTGATTTTGTCCTGCTGGTATTTTGTTCCCAGGTGTTTCATAGCCTCCTAACACTCCTCTCCAGCCAATCGTATTCTCCGCATGAGAATCACAGACATTTTTCACAGCTCATATTTCGGTTTGTCCCAGCAGGGAAAGCTCTAGTGAAACAAATTTGATTAACAACAGCTCAGCTCCATCAAATGTCAGAGAAAGCTCTGCAGGTGATCCAGCATGTTTGGAAACAGGAGTCTGACATTTGCCTCATGGAAAACAGCCTCTGCTTATTTGGTTTTAGATGTGCTCCTTCTGCTGCTACAGGACAAAAGATTAAAGATATCCAGACCTTTGATAGTATTGATAATATGGTTGGTGCATCCAGAGGTTATCATGTTTGAGGAGACAAACATACAGTATCAGTGAGCAGCATCCTCCTGCACCCAGATTTAGATGATCCCTATAAGCACACCATATCTTCTATTAGCCATAATCTGCATAAACAGCTCTGTTAACACTCTGCATCACCTGTCTGCAGTTGGCCTGAAGCCACCAATGCCTCCATGTATGCAGCTCTGTCTGATCTGTTGCCTGCTGTGTGTCACCTTTAAGACGAAGGGAGACCTGCTGTTAACTACATGTGCGCATCATGCATCCCTGCTTCCAATTGGCCTGTCGACGGTGCACATCTTTAAAAGTTAGCATGGCGTTAAAAAGAGATGGAGACAAAAACAGGTGAAAAGTTACAAACAAACTGAAAACCATGTCCACAATCCTTCATATCTTTACAATGTGTTACTGTCTGTACACTAAGGAAGGTATGTCATTTATCCAGCAAAGACTAATAACTCTGCTTAAAAGCTCATGTTGAAACTGGTAGAAATAATAAAATAAAATCAACGTGACTGTAAAGAAATGACCATGTAAGAGGTGACTTTTAGCTGAGTGCATCCATGGCTCTTTGTATTAGTTTGGGGTTTTCTATTAGATACAGTAAATCCAGGCCTGCCCAAGGAATTGGGATTGAAAATTGAAACCCAGACAATGGCCCCTGATAAACCCAGACAATGGCCCCTGATAAACCCAGACAATGGCCCCTGATAAACCCAGACAATGGGCCCTGATAATCCCCGAAGATTGGACCCTGATAAACCCAGAGAATGGACCCTGATAAACCCAGAGAATGGACCATGATAAACCCAGAGAATGGACCCTGATAAACCCAGAGAATGGACCCTGATAAACCCAGAGAATGGACCCTGATAAACCCAGACAATGGGCCCTGATAAACCCAGACAATGGGCCCTGATAAATTCAGACAATGGCCGCTGATAAACCAAGAGAATGGACCCTGATAAACCCAGAGAATGGCCCCTGATAAATTCAGACAATGGCTGCTGTTAAACCCAGAGAATGGGCCCTGATAAACCCAGAGAATGGGCCCTGATAAATTCAGACAATGGCCGCTGATAAACCAAGAGAATGGACCCTGATAAACCCAGACAATGGCTGCTGTTAAACCCAGAGAATGGGCCCTGTTAAACCCAGAGAATGGACCCTGATAAACCCAGAGAATGGGTCAGGGACGAGAGCAGGGGAGAGACATGCAGCAAAGGGACTTGAACCCGGGCCGTCTGCGTACATGGGGCGCGCCTTAACCACTCGGCCATCTGCGCCCCTGACATGTCTTTTCTAATCATTTATTTCATTGTGCCCATCCACCTTGTTTACATCACTAATAAAAGGGCTATTCTGTTTTAAGAAAAGGGGTTTACAGCTTTAAAAAGGCTATATTGTTTCACTGGTTTAGAGCCAGTGACTCAATCATACTGTACTATGGCATAAATAAATAAAATTCATTATTTCTAGCTTTGATTAGAGTGGTTATCATTCAGGTTAAATATGAAATATGGTTATCACAACTTAACTTCACAATAGAACATGATTTTGCTGACATCCATGGGCCCCTAGTTTGGATGGGCCTCAGAAAGATCTCCCATTTACCCCACCTTATGGGTTGCCTTGTATATATCTGCTGAGGATATTTGAACATGATGAAAAAAACAAAAAAGGAGACTTTCATTAACCCTAAAATTCCACATACTCCATCTGCACAGATTCCTGATTGTAATGTTATTATATCAACATTACACTACAACACAGCTGGTGGGAAAAGCTACAGGACATCAGTTGTTTGTAGGACCACTTCACAGACTCTCTGTCTCTCTTTCTCTCTACTATGAGCTATTCAGGCCATCCCCACCAGGGTCTTAGAAGTACGGAGGTGCGTGGTTTGACAAAGCATGAAACTGCAACTGAACAGCATGCCATTGGTTGTCACAACCTGTCACAAAGCATTGTGGGATACAAAATGGAGTTAAGCGCTAGAGGTAGAAATAATGAAAAATGGATAAAGAGACATTCAATATCTGATCTACTGGTGTGGATTTAATCTTTAAAGATCCTGGAAAGTCACCCAAGTCCCAGGCACATTAAAAAAAAAAAAAGCTTCCATAAGGAAGTGGAAGGGTTGGATAGCATCAGTGGAATGGCACAATGACTGGCTTTAAGAGAATACAAAGGTTTGGTTCTAAAGTTATTTAACTTTCTATAACCTGTATCACTTCTTGTTGTCTACAACAACTAAAAAAATATGGCTGTGGATACAGATCTTGCGACATGGGCCAGACCGGCAGGGTTTAATGACACTTTTAAACCGCTTTTCTCCCTTGTTGGGCCGTAACTGTGCTTTTAAAGAGAGCGGGCTGTATTCATTAAGTAATTAAAGTAGTGGAGTGCAGTTTGACTGAAAACCCTCCTCAGTTACAGAGAACATAAGACAGGTGGAGGAGGGCAGAGAGCTGTGAGTCTCACAACAATCCCTGCAGGCTGAGAGCTCTACTACTGTATTAAAGCTAGTGGATGTGCAAACTCCATGCAGTGAAAACTGGAAATCATCACGCAAGAAGACAGTTCAGACCTTTTTTGTTGCTTTAGGAGACTCCAAAAATCAGACTGCAACTTATATTCCAGATTCTACAGTGGAGTGTGTCTTCAATGACTTTCTAATCTAAAGCTTAAAAACAAGCATCAATAAAACTTGATTTTTGCTCTTATGGGATTCAAATCCTGCTGTGGTGATAGCTCTAGTAAGCGTGGGTCAATATTTGTGAGCACAGACACTGAATAAGTGATGCAGCGTCACCTGGGGAGAGAGCCAAGTCGATATGTGCCTGTCATCATCAGCATACACCTTGACCTCTGCAGCTGAGTGAATCATGACAGGATGTTTGCTGTCTGACTGCAGCCGGACATGGAGACGGGTTAAAGGTGACCTCTGCCTGCACTCCATTTATCGGCATCAACGGTCAGAGATACACAAATATAAATACACACTAATATGGTCAGATATTCAGAAGTCAGCTGGTTTCCCTGCAGCCGTGACCGACACTGAAGAGCACACAAATGCACACTAACATAAAGCAAAGATAAAGCAGATAAAGAGAGAGTGCACCAACCTGGCGGCAACATCATCCATACTTCAGTCCTCACAAACTGAGATAAATCCACATGTGCCGCTGAGAGTGTATGAGTATGAGTGTGAGAGTGAGAGTGTGTGCTGCTCAGTTTCAGGTCGCTGTGACGCTCCGATATCCAGAAAACGAGTCGAGTGTGTCAGCCGGCTGCTGTGATACTGAGGCTGAGAGCGACCAGCAGCAGCTCTAATACACTCTCTCTCTCTCTCCTTATGCCTCATCCATCCCTGCATCTCCCCCTCTCCCTCCCCCTCCCCCCCATCAGTCCTCCTCCATCTCTAACTCCGTCCAAATCTATTTTTCCTCCTCGGTCTTTGCCAAACCTCCTGATAAACACACAAGGATTGAAGCTTCCAGAATCATTACTCTGTAATGAAGATGAAAAATCCACAGATTTATAATAATCCACCAGTTTTCTGCCTAACAGGGTCGTTAGGGGTCTTCCAAATCTTAGCTTTCAATAGCTTTGGCTAGAGGATTGCTTGGCATGGAGAGGATGAAGATTGATGACTTAGACCTTCAGAACTCCTACTAGACAAACGAAGGAGCTAAGAGGTGCCACTTTAAAAGCTTTTCTCCTCCATTTTTTCAATGCTATGAAGGGAAACATTGATTAAGCCTTGTAGGGTACTAGGTTGACTTCCAGAAGGTGGGTAGAAATGGCCTCTGGAGGATTTTGGAGCTCTGTGGGATTCCTCATCCATACTCTGGTCCAGAGAGTTCTGGGAAGTGTGGTGGCTCCACCTGACTTGAGGCAGGGGTGCGTCTTAGCCCCTACGCTCCTCAGCACCTGCATAGACTGGATAGTATAGGAGGCCATAGTGGGCAACTTTTTTTGGCAACTTCTCTCCCCCTTCTCAGCCGGGGACTATGGGCTGGCATTTTTGGGGATTACCACAAGTCACGGGATTCCCATTGGATTGAGTCATTCCACTCTTCAATCACATGCTTGGGATGGGAGTGAAAAAAGGGGGAGTGGGATGAGAGTTTGTCTCCTGAGATGGGATGGGATTTTTGTTTTCTACTCTGGTTTGGGATTGGGACACAGCAGGATTATTTCTGTGGGAGTGGGATGGGACAGGAATGAAATTCCTCTCCTGTGTCACCCTCTACCAGGGATCCCCAGCATGCACTGGGGTGGTTTGTAGCTTAAGGAGAAGCGGTCAGGATGAGGGTCAGCACCTCCAAGTCCAAGGCCATGGGTCTCTACCGAAAAACAGCAGATTGCTTCCTCCAGGCGGGGTGTGATTCTCCGCTGCAGGTGAAGGAGTTTAAGTATCTTGGGGTCTTTTCCACGAGTGAGGGTAGAGAAGACTGTGAGACTCATAGTCAGCTTAGTGCAGCAGCAGCAGTATCTCCAGACATTGTGCTAGACCTTTGTGGTGAAGAGGGAGGGCAGAACTCTCAATTTACCTGTCGATCTACCTCCCAACCCTCACCCTTGGTCAATACCTTTGGCTAATGACTGAAAGAATGAGATCACAGGTTCAAGTGGTCAAAATGAGATCCCTCAGGAGGGTGTCTAGGCTCAGCCTTAGAGACAGGCTGAGGAACTCAGACACTCGAGGGAAATAAGAGTAGAAACGCTGCTCCTTCACATCAAAAGCAGCCAATTGTGGTGGTCCAGGCATCTGGTTGCCCCCCTGCGGAGGTCTTCTGGGCAAGTCTGACTGGGTGGAGACCCCAGGGTGGACCCAGGACTCGCTGGGTTGACTTCTTTAGCCTGCTGCCTCTGCGACTCAGCCCCAGAGAAGTGGAATAAAACGGATGGATTCTGATAGCGCTTCTCAATGAAGGAAATCTTTTTTTAGTTTGGAGTTTCCTGCTAACAACCTATTTCACATGTTGCCCTTTTGATAGAAAACACTCTCGATATCTTTATAATTTAATGTCAGTATCATTTCAGCCTTCCAATTATTACATCAGTGAAACTTAACGCGTGGCTCTGGAGCCACATAGGGCTCTTTTGTGTCTTAATTTGAAATATTTTCCTCCAGAAAACCTTAAAAAAAGGAAACTTTGACCTCAGAAAGTCACATTAATCAGTTTGTTTCCCACGCTTGTACAGTAGGCTTTAATTGGCTACTTTTAATCAATTTTTGCTGCTTTTAGCCCATTTTAGCCACTTTTGTCCTGATTTTTGCTATTTTTTTCTCCTGAATTTGCCATTTTCTGCCACTTCTTGCCCATATGAGCTGCCTTTTGCCATTAAATGCAGCTTTCCAAGTTTTTCCAACAATTTTAAAGCTTTTTGCCCATTTTTACCACCTTTATGTTGCTTTCTTGCCTGTTTTAGTCACTTTTCACTGATTTTTCTCTACGTTTTTGCCGCTTTTACTATTTTTGCCCCATGTCATCACTTCTCACCCATTTAAACCTGTTTTTTCTTACTTTTCCTCCCCATTTTTGCCCCTTTTCACCCATTTTTGCTACTTTTATGCTGCTTTTAGCCCATTTTTGCCAATTTTGTCTTGCTTTTTACTATTTTCCTTCTTTTTCTGCCAATGTCTGCCACTTTTCTGGTAAATGACACTTTTTTCCAAGTTTTGCCACTATTTTACAGCGTTTCGCCCAATTTTGCCACCTTCATGCTGCTTTTTGCCTGTTTTTATCACTTTTCACTGATATTTTAGCTACGTTTTTGCTGCTTTCACCATTTTTGTCCACTGTAACCCTTTTTTCTTGTCACTTCTCACCCAGTTTTGCCTGTTTCTGCCTGTTATTGCTACTTCCCTCCCAATTTTTGCCCCTTTTAAGCAGCTTTTTGCCCATTTTTGCAACCTTTATGTTGCTTTCTTGCTTGTTTTGTTACTTATCACTGATTTTTTTGCTACATTTATGCCACTTTTACCATTTTTGCCCCCTGTAACTCAAATTTTGTCACTTCTCGCCCATTTTTGCCCATTTCTCCAATTTTTCCTCCTAATTTTTGCCCCTTTACACCCATTTTTGCTGCTTTTAGCCCATTTTTCGCCAATTTTGTCCTGATTTTTTCCTCCTTTTTGGCCATTTTCTGCCACTTTTCGCCCGTATAAACTGCCCTTTTCCATCAAATGCCACTTTTTCCCAAGTTTTGCCACCATTTTACAGCTTTTTGCCCATTTTTACCATCTTTATGCTGCTTTGTGCCCGTTTTTGTCACTTTTCACTGATTTTTTTGCTACATTTTTGCTGCTTTTAGCCTATTTTTGCCCCTGTAACTCATTTTTCTTGTCACTTCTCACCCAGTTTTGCCTGTTTCTGCCTGTTATTGCTACTTTTCCTCCCCATTTTGCCCCTTTTTTTGCAGCTTTTGGCCATTTTTGCCACTTAGTACTTATTTTTACTGCCACTTTAACCTTTTTTGCCACTTCTCACCTCTTAGATTGTGGCTCTTGCAAAGAAATTTTTCAACTATTTGGCTCTCTGGTTGAGCAGGGTTGAGTCACAGTGTTTTAAAGAAAAGGCCTTAATTGACCAAGACTCCTGCAAGAAGAACTCTCAGTAGAGCAAGAAACTTATCTCACTTTTACTTTTGACTGTTTTGTATTCAGGACAGTCCTCAGTTTCGTTATTTTCCTCTTTAAACCCACCAGCAGCCCACCTCAAAACTTCCCTAAAAGCACCCATCACAGCATTGACCAAGAATCACCCAGACCATCTTAAAACGTCCCCAAAAACCTCCTCCAGGCCCCTTAGAGAGCCCCGAGGTCCCCACTTTAAAACCAGATCTGCATTTTCAGCACACAATGGCTATAACGATCCACTCCGTATACGGACACATGATGACTGTGTTTGGGACTGTTTGTGTTTGTTGGTGGTGCAGCAATCAAAGAGGAGGGGTGGAGGAGAGCTGAGGATGAGAAAGAGGGCTGGAGACTAATCTGCATCGACGCCACACACACAAACACACGCTAGGACACACACATTGTGATGCATTAATTCACAGCAGCGTGTTGTGTTCTAACCGTCCGCAGGGAGCTGCTGCTGGTAGCCACTTGGTCTGTTATGATAGTTTATTGATCCACACACACACACACACACTTACAGCTAGTAGTAACACACTCTCACGGATATGCACACGCAGCATCATCGTCATCTCATTACTATTCAGAGCTGCACCCCCCCTCTGCCCCGGCATGACTCACAAATCAAACCAACACCAACCGTCACGGCGTCTGAGAGGAGAGAGACGCCTCAATTAAGAGCGTTTACACTCCCGGCTGCTGCTGGTGACGGAGGACCGACAGACTGGGCTCATTTAAATCCCTGAAACCAGACCAGTCAGACCAGTTAGCAGCTCCTAAACTGGGAATACACCAATCAGAGGGCCCGCCTCCTTTAATATCAGCACAGCAGCTGCAGCAGTCAGTCAAGCAGCAGCTTCCTGAACACTTTTTACAGTATTTTCTAAAAAAGCTGCACTAGCATGATAAAAATGATTCATGGGAGCGTTTCCCGGGTCTGAGTGAGTTTGGGTAAAGACTGCTTGGAGAGACATAATGGGGTCACAGCTAAAGAAGCTAACGTGGAGAGTTAATAAGAGACAAAAGTGATAAACGCCTTCATGGGAGGTCGATGAGAGTCGAGGATTTAATCATTTGCAGAGTGGAGGAGATGATGGCTTCCTAGTGAAAAGATAAAGCATCGTCACCTTTGTTAGTGGGCACCAGGAGTCTCTGAGACTAGGGCTGTTGTCAGACTGTAGAAAATATTGGACAAGGCCTGAGTGGTGTCAGCCATTTGGCTCCTGGAGGGGGCGTCAGAGTCCAATTCATGACGGTTGCTGGTGCTGGCCAATTAATTAAGTTTCAATTAAGATTTTAGCTTTCCACGACCATAAAAATAGGATAACTGAATGCTAACGATTACTGTGCCTCATGCCTTGATGTGCTAATTTTGTAATGTTTGGCAAACGGCGCATACACACTATTTATAGCACAGCAAGTACTCACAGCGTTGTGAACATCAAACCTTTCAGGTTATGAGTGACGATGTGAACATAGTTCTCATTGAAGCCAACATCAGAAAGTGATGAAGCAGATTCAGTCTGCATCCTGTCTGTCTGTACGACCCAGATAGGAGCGTGAGGTACGGCACATTTCTGGATTACATTTCAAAGTAAAAGCCTGATTTTTTTTTTTTAATTGATAAAACTTTCAACATTTTCAAACAATGCTTTTATCCTGAACGTGTTTCCAGAGATGTTTTTTTCTGTATTGAAGTCAGTTTGCAAAGTTTTACCGTACTTAACTGTGAAACTTTCTTGACAAAACCCAGTCATAAATCTCAAAGGCCGTTTCCCATGCTAGCTCAGTTATCTAGATTATTAGTGCAGGTGAGCAGCACAGCGGTGCTGGGGTTAGCAAGCAGGTTCCTGGTTCGCTTCCTAGTCAGGGTCTTTCTGTGCAGAGTCTGCATGTTCTCCCCGTGCATGAATGGGCTCTCTCCAGGTTTTCTGGCATCCTCCCACTGCCAAAGGCATGCTCGTTAGGTTAACTGGTGACTGAGTCAGTGTGACTCAACCCTGCTCAACCAAAGAGCCAAATTGTTGAAAAAAACATTTGCAAGAGCCACGATCTAAGTGATGAAAAGTGGCAATTCAAATAAGTTAAAGGTGGCAAAACGGTCCAAAAGCAGCACAAGTGTGGCAAAAATAAGTAAAAAGTGACTAAAATGGGAAAAAAATCAGAAAAAAGGGTGGGAAAAAGTGGCATTTAATTGCAAAAGGCAGCTTAAATGGGTGAGAAATGGCAAAACATGAGTTACAGGTGGCAAAAATGGTCAAAAAGTGGCAAAAAGAAGTGGCAAAAAATGGGTTAAAAGCAGTAAAATTTGAATAAAAGTAGCAAAAAATTGCAAATAAGGGCAGTAGAAATACACAGACAAAAATAGAGGTTGACAATTAAGTTTGGCAATTAAAGCCTACTGTGTAAGTGTGGGAAACAAATTGATTAACGTTATCTGCCATGTATAATTTATGAGGCCAAATTTTCCATTTTAAGGTTTTCTGGGGGAATAAAGTTTCAAATTGAGACATAAAAGAGCCACATGTGGCTCTAGAGTCACTTGGGACTTCTTGGGTGTACTGGTTCAAAACTGGTGCCATGAAAAATCATAAATACTGGTATGTACAGGTTCTCTATAAAATCATACGGGGATGTCTGCTATGTTCCATTCACCTCGGAAGTTGGATGTCAGAGCTGGGAATGATGCCACACCTGCGTGACAGAGCCAGTGTTTAGTCGATTTGTGCGACCTTTTGAGATGTGCTACTTCTGTGCATTGGGTGAAAGGTTAGGGTGAGGGTTTGGGATAAACTCTGCGATCAATTTACCAATTTTACACAAAGCAGCAGAAACAGAATGGGAAAACACCTGGACTTTGCTGAAACACGCCCACAAGGAAACGTATTTGGATGAGATGATAAACCTGCAAGCCCGACTTTTCCCATAATACCCCTGGTTGATCTGTATAATAGAACCCTTTTGGACTCTTTCTTTGTGCTTCTGCTGACATGCATTCATAGCAGCATTTCAGCTCTATTTCTTTTCTTTCATTGTTTCCATCATGTTAGAATAACAATAGCTTCCTGCAGTCTGAGGACCAATCAGATAAGTCCTGAGTGCTGGATTGAAAACTGTCTATTTAATGCCGACTGTGCACTTTCACACATGATGTGCTGCTGTTAGCAGAAAGCAGAGCTATTTCTCTCTGAAGATGATAAAAAAGGAATAACTATGAAGCTTGTCTGTGCCTGACGGAGCGTGCTCAGGAGGAAATGAAGCTTTTGTGTTGTTGACCTTAACGGGGACTCTGAAGAGGAGAGGGTCTGACTGGAGACGAACATTAAAATGTAAAATATGAGACTCTGAGAGTAAATTACATCAGAGAGGAAGCAGAAACCTGCAGCTAGTGGATGGCTTTTAAGAGACATCCTGCTGATAAACCTCAGCAGAGAGAGGGGGAGGGAAATAGTGGGTGGGTGTACTGGAGTCTCTGAAGGTGCTGCTACAGACAGAGAAGGAGCTGGAGCATGTTAATCCTCCTAAACCATGACCTGATCATATACCCAAACGGTTTCTGGAGAAACACTATATTGCCGAAAGTATTCGCTCACCTGCCTTGACTGGCAGGTATGACTGGCATATGAACTTCAGTGACATCCCATTCTTAATCCATAGGGTTTAATATGACGTGGGTCCACCCTTTGCAGCTATAACAGCTTCAACTCTTCTGGGAAGGCTTTCCACAAGGTTTAGGAGTGTGTTTATGGGAGTTTTTGACCATTCTTCCAGAAGCACATTTGTGAGGTCACACACTGATGTTGGAAGAGAAGGCCTGGCTCTCAGTCTTCGCTCTAATTCATCCCAAAGGTCTTCTATGGGATTGAGGTAAGGACTCTGATTGGAACTAAGGGGCCAAGCCCAGCTCCTGAACAAGCCCACACCATAATCCCCCCTCCACCAAACTTTACACTTGGCCCAATGCAGTCAGACAAGTACTGTTCTCCTGGATAACCGCCAAACCCAGACTGGTCCATCAGATTGCCAGGTGGAGAACCGGGATTGGTCACTCCAGAGAAGTTGCTCCACTGCTCTAGAGTCCAGTGGCGGCGTGCTTTACACCACTGCATCCCACGCTTTGTATTGCACTTGGTGATGTATGGCTTGGATGCAGTTGTTACCATGGAAACCCAATCCATGAAGCTCTCTACCACTGTTCTTGAGCAAATCTGAAGGCCACATGAAGTTTGGAGGTCTGTAGCCATTGACTCTGCAGAAAGTTGGCGACCTCTGCTCACTATGCGCCTCAGCATCCATTGACCCCACTCCGTCATTTTACGTGGTCTACCACTTGGTGGCTGAGTTGCTGTCGTTCCCAATGGCTTCCACTTTGTTATAAGACCACTGACAGTTGACTGTGGAATATTTAGGAGTGAGGAAATTTCACAACACCTCTCTCTTATCCAGGGCTGGGTCACAGTCGCCTGCTGAGCAAGTCAACCCAGACATCTCTCTCCCAAGCGACACTTTCCAACTTCTTCTGGGGGATCCTGATGCCTTCCCAGACCAGACGGTAGTTATAAACCCTCCTGTGCATTCTGGGTCTTCCCTCGTGGTCTCCTCCCTGCAAGACATGTCTGGAAGACCTCCAAAAGTAGGCTCTCAAGAGGCATCCTGATCAGATGCCTGAACCACCTCAACTGGAGAAGCAGCCACTCTACTCCTAGTTCCCTCTGGATGTCTGAACTCCTCACCCTATCTCTAAGGCTGAGCCCCGAAACCAGCCGTCTGAATCCACAATGTTATTCTTTTGAGTTCCTGACCATGAGTGAGGGTTGGGAGGTAGACTGGGAAATCCAAAGCTTTGCCTATCTCAGCTCCCTCTTCATCATAATGGACTGGCACCACTGCTGCTGATGCACCACACAAGGTGCTGAAATACTTGAACTCCTTCAGTTGGGGCAGAGACTCACTCCGCCACCCAGAGGGAGCAGTCCACCTTTTTGTGGCAGAGGACCATAGCCTCAGGCTCAGAGGTGCTTAGCTGCTTCCCACTCCGCTGCCAACCACCCCAGGAGCTGCTGGAGGTTCAAAGCTGAGGAAACCAACAGAACCACATCATCTGCAAACAGCAGAGATGGAATTCTGAGGTCTTCAGGATGTTCACACAAAAGGTTAAAAATATTTGTCATACGACTTATCTGAGTTAATTATGACATTTAACATTAATTTGGATTAATTATGGTGTTTGCTACAGAATAATGCTGCTTTACTAAAGCTGAACACCTGAGGACAAATAAAGAAGACTGAGGATAAATCTCTACAGATAAGTTCATGAACTCTCAGAGCTGAATATTTCATGCTCTCTCTGTTTGTTTCTTGTCTTTGTTTGCCGTCTTCAGTAGTTTCCATCCATCTGTTGTATTTATTCATGTTGTGACTGTTTGTTTGTGCCTCTGTTGTCTATTTTTACTCCGTCTGTCTGTCCTGAGACTGTCTGCTGCAGCGACCCAGATTCCCCCCAGGCTCAATCGGCGCTCATCTGATCCGATTAAGTTTGTGAAGGTTGTGAAGACGTTTATGTTTTTATAGAGCAGATTAAATAAAGTGGACTGAAAAGAAAGGGAGAGAGGGTTCTAGAAGTGACAACACTTATCTAATCCTGCAGCTGTGTACGTTACAGAAGAGCTAACTAGTGATGGAGTTTATGTAGAAGTTTCTACAGCAGTGATAACGCGTGGCTCTGGAAAACCTTCAGAAAGGGAAACTATGACCTCAGAAATATCCATTACGAGTCACATGAATCAGTTTAAATCCCCACAATAATACAGTTGGCTTTAATGCTCAACATTTATTTTTGGTCTGTACATTTCCATCGACCTTATTTGAATTTTTTGCCTATTTTTCAATGTTTTTGTGACTTTAAATCTAATTTTACAACTTTAAGCCCACTTTGCCATCTCTTTTTGCCCATTTTTACTACTTCTATTCCATTTTTGCCACAAAGGTTTTGCCTCTTTTGCCTTGCTTTTTACTATTTGCAATTCTCCCTTTTTTGACATTTTTTGCCACTTTTTGCCCGTTTAAGCCGCGTTTTGCCATAAAATGCCACTGTTTCCAGACATTCTTGCATCTCTTTGCTGCCTTTTGACCATTTGCCCCACATTTTTGCCCAATTAAGTCACTTTTACGCTCATTTTTTGCCAGGTTTTCGCTGCTTTTTGACCATTTTTTCCCACATTTTTGCCATTTTTGTCACTTTTTCACTCATTTCTTGCCATGTTTTTGCTGCTTTTTCACCATTAGCCCCACATTTCTGCCCATTTTATCCAATCTTATGCTCATTTTTTTAACATGTTTTTGCTGCTTTATGACAATTTTTCCCACATTTTTGCCCATTTTTGTCACTTTAGCCATGTTTTTGATTTTTTTTGGCCATGTTTTTGACCTGTAACTCATTTTTGCCACTTTATGCCCATTCAAGTCACGTTTTGCCATTAAATGCCACTGTTTTTAGTATTCTTACATCTCTTTGCTTTTTTTTCCACCCCTAGCCCCACATTTTTGCCCATTTTAGTCACTGTCCACTCATTTTTACCTCTGCCAAGGAGGTTATGTGATTGGGTGGGTTTGTTAGTTTGTTAGTTTGTTCGTTTGTTAGCAACATAACTCAAAAAGTCTTGGACGGAATTTGATACAATTTTCAGGAAATGTCAGAAATGGCATAAGGAAGAACTGATTAGATTTTGGGAGTGATCCGGATCACCGTTTGGATCCAGGAATTTTTTTAAGGATTCTGTACTATTGGGAGATAGGGCTAATGGCGGAGGTCTGCGCTGTTACCACTTTACACCAGGAGATGGCGGACATGAGTAACTTATTCAAAGTTTTGGAGTGTATAGACGTTATAAGACATTCGCCCGGTTGAGGAGACGAGTCGGAGCGTAACAAAGAGAAAGACAGAGAATTGTAGCGAGAATACTCACAATGCTGGGAGGAATAGAGGAATATTCACCCTCTGCCATGAGTTTCAGTCATCCGGTGAGACCATGGGTGCTTCCACCATGACAGGCCACATGTAGCGAAGCCAATGCTTTGCCTCACCGTGTCTCCACCCCACCGAGGAGGGAGTAATTGGTGAATTAGGTTTTGGGAGTCATCTGGATCACCGTCTGGATCCAGGAATGTTTTTAAAGGATTCTTCACTATTGGGAGATAGGGCTGATGGCGGAGGTCTGCGCTCTCTGAGTGTTTTTCTAGTTTGCCATGTTTTTGCTGCTTTTTGACAATTTTCCCCACGTTTTTGGGCATTTTAGTCATTTTTATGCTCATTTCTTGCCATGTTTTTGCTGATATTTGACCATTTGCCCCACATTTTTGCCCATTTTTGCCTCTTTTATGCTCATCTTTTCCATGTTTTTGCTGCTTTTTGACCATTTTCCCCCACATTTTTGCCCATTTTAGTCACTTTCATACTCATCTATTTCCATGTTTTTGCTGCTTTTTGAAAATCTTTCTCACGTTTTCGCCCATTTTTGTCACTTTTACACTCATGTTACGTTATGTTACTCATGTTATTGATGTTTTTTTGGCCATTTTTTGCTGCCTGTAACTCATTTTGCCACTTACTGCCTTATTTTTGCCACTTTGTTCTCCCTGTTTTTCCACTTTTCAGCCACTTTTTGCCATTTTATGCCTACTTTACCCCTTTTCTGCCCTTGTTGCCACTGTTTAACCAGTATTTGCCAGCTTGTACTTATGTTTATAGCCACTTTAATCAGTTTTTTCCACTTTTCACCGCTTACATTGTGACTCATCCAAAGGCATTTTTCAACAGTATGGCTCTCTGGAGGAGCGGGGTTGAGTAACGCTGACCTACAGCGTTTCACCAGCTGAGACCACTCCAGTGTTATACCTATGTACTGTCCAACCTCAGTATGGTGATGGTGTTTGAAGGTTCATCCTCTGAGGAGTGGGATGAAGAGCAGAAGAGTCTAACAGCTCTGTGGTGTTTAAAGACTGTATGTCTGCATGTTTGTTGTGATCATAATGAGCTGTAGAGAACAAGGAGAGAGAGAGAGAGCAGAGAGAGGAGGAGTTGTCCCTCCTCTCAAGGACAGCTGCTCCACCCGAGGGAGACACGTCAGCCATCTTAATACACTTTAGGGACTCTGCATGTGGATGAAGATGTTGAATAATAATCAGGGTGAATGTGACACCCAACAGCTGCAGGGTCAGAGGACATCAGTCGGAGATCTTAGCCACCAATCAGAAGTCTCACTCTGAGCATTGAAGGATCAATCAGAAGAAGAAACATCAGCTCTGCTCTCATACTGGCCCAGTTTCTCTTTCAGACCAAAGTCAGACAAGGCCCAGTGATCTGATGGTTCTAAAGATGCACCACTACCACATTTACCCAGACAGAGAACCAGTCCTAAATCCAGTCCTAAATTCAGTGACACTCAACCTGTGGCTCTGTTGTGATCATTTATGGCTCTTTTATGTCTGAATTTGAAACATTAATCCCCCAGAAACCCTTAAAAGTGGAATCTTTCTTGCCCATTTCAATTTTTTTTGCCATTTTTCACCAGTTTAAGCTACCTTCTGCCTTCAAACACCACCCTTTTCCTACTTTTTCCCTCATTTTTGACACTTAAATTGCCACTTCTATCGAATTTTTGCCTTTTTCACCATTTTCTCCATATTTTCAACCATTTAAGTTGACTTTTGTCATTAAATACCACCTTTTCCTGAGTTTTTGCCCATTTTAGCCACTTCTTTTGCCACTTTTGCCCATTTAAGCTAGCTTTTGCCATTCCACAAGACTTTTTCCATTTTTTGCCCATTTTTGCAGCCAATTTTTGCAACTTTTATCCCATTTTTGCCACTTTTTTCAATTTTTGCTGCTTTAATCCCATTTTTGCCCATTAAAGCTACCTTTTGCCTTTAAATACCACTTTTCTCCTACTTTTTTGCCCATTTTTGACACCTTTTTTACAGCTTTTTACCTTTTTACTTTTATTTTTGCCCTTTTTCAACGTTTTTCTTTGCATTTTCACCCATTTAAGCTGACTTTTGTCATTAAATACTACTTTGTTCCTAGTTTTTGTCCAATTAAGCCACTTCTTTTTGCAACTTTTATCCCATTTTTCCCCTTTCACCTTGTTTTGCACATTTAAGCTACCTTTCGCCATTAAATACCACTTATTTTCTTACCTCTTTGTCCATTTTTGCCACTTTTCCCTATTTTTTGCCACTTTTTGCCCATTAAAGCTACCTTTTGCCATTATATACCACTTTTTCTTACTATTTTTCTACCCTTTTCTCCAATTTTTACTACCTGCTACTTTTTGCCACCAAATACCACTTGTTTCCTATTTTTTGCCCATTGTTGCCACTCTTGACTTCTTTTTGCTTATTTTAGTCACTTTTCACTCATTTTTTGCTACCTGTTTGCCACTTTTGGACCATTTTTTTGCTACCTTTAACTCATTTTTTTTGTCACTTCTCACCCATTGTTGCTACCTTCTAACCCTTTTCCCACTTTTTCCTCCCCATTTTTGCCCTTTTCACCCATTTTAGTTGCCTTTTGACCATTTTTGTCACCTTTAACTTATTGTTATTGCTACTTTAAGCTGTTTTTGCCACTTTTCACCACCTCGATTGTGGCTCTTGCAAAGGTATTTTCAACAGTTTGGCTCTCTGGTTGAGCAGGGTTCAGTAAGACTAGTTGAATTATTCTAATTATAGTTAGAGACTGTGCCTGTTTCTAATTTAAATCTTTTATTTCAACACATAAAATTCAGTCAAAGGGGACATATTTTACCCCTTTAAGACAAGTTTATATCGGTCTCAGAGGTCCTCAAAACATGCCTGTGAAGTTTGTTGCTGAAAAAACCTCCAGTATTGGATTTCTGCATGTCTAAAACCCCTCTGTTTTTTTTTTCGGGGGGGGGGTTCTGATCGTTGGGGGATTGTGGACAGGCCTGGGGCACGTGTTTGTGTTAGAAAAGCTTGAAAAAGTGATTTTTGCATAATACGTCCTCTTTAATGCTTCAGCAGACCGAGACATTCTGGACAGCGCTACGCTTCCAACTGTGTGGCAACAGCTTTGGGAAGGGCCTCTTCTATTCCAGCATGACTGCGGCCCAGAGACCAAAGAAGGACTAGAAAGACCTGGTTTGATGAGTTCAGAGTCCTGACCTCAACCCCATTCAGCACCTTTGGGATAAACTGGATCAGAGATAAGCCAGGCCTGACCTCATAAATGCTTTAGAAACACTCCAAGATCTTGTAGAAAGCCCAAGAAGAATGGAGTCCTTTAGAGAATAAAGTCCATGGATTCATGTTGTTAAACTCAAATCAAACTGACAGTCCAGGTTTGAAACATGAGAACTAAATGACAGACCCTAAAGAGGCAGCCATGTTCGCCTGTTATCAGCCCGCCTCTGTCCTCTGCCTGGGTTTACTCATAGACGTAAGGAGCTTGCATGTGCAGAGCCATTTGAGTTCTGCAGCTATAACTGAACAGCAGAGCACAGAGGCAATAGTTGTATTACAGGGCTCATAACTTATTCTTTATATGGCACAAATGTCATGTTTTTGCCTCAAAATGTAAGAAAATGTCATTTATATTGAGAGCAGCCAGATTCATAAAACAGCACTGGTGTCCCAGCAGACCCTGTCGATTTCTCTCTTCAGTGAAACCTGAACATGATGAAGCAGAATGTGAGCCGAGCCTCAGGCTGCAGAGACGCAGGAGATCTGCTCCGCTGCCGTGTCTGCTCGCAGAAAAAACAACCTGAAACAGCATCTGGAATTGAATTGAATCATTTATTATTGTTGCAAGAGCCAATATCATTTTTCACCAGGAATATAAATGAGACAAGAAAAACCACAGAGAAGAAGAAGAGCGAACGGCGGCGATCGGCCCCATCACCAAAACAGATTCTTCCTGGACACAGAAATGAGAAGTGACTGTGCTCCGAGCGCTCCGGCTCCCTCCTAATGCGCCTCATGCTGATGCAGACAACTGATTTTATTGTTTTTGTGTCAAACTCTTGTGAGATTGCAGCCAAAAAGCCTTTAGACAAAGCAGAAGCTGACTGTTTGGCAAAGAAAGCACGGTAGACTTCAGTCATTCCATAAGTGTGTGTTCACAGTCTTTCATCAGCTCTGACAGCAGCAGAACACCAACAACGAGCTGTTTAAAATGTGTCTCTGGCAGACATCAGCACAGATAACGGGTACTTCACACCACCAGTATATGAATGTCTGGCTGGAGTTTATCTGCATTTGTTTGGCCCAAAGACACAGAAACTAAACCAGGATATGAGGACTGACACACTACAGCAGAACAAACCAGCCCCATCTAGAACAGTGGTTCTCAATCTTGGGGCCGGGACCCCCTTGGGGGTTGCAAGACACTAAGAGGGGGGTCCCCAGATTCCCTAAAAAAATAAAAACTAATTATAGTTTGTTGCCACTTTGCACCAATTCTGACAAATTTTAACCAGTTTTTATAATTTTTCCCACAAATTTTAACACATTTTTGCCATTTATCTTTTATTTTTGCCATTTTTAACCCTTTCCACCACTTTTTTCTGCCAGTTTTTGCCACTTCTAAACCAATTATTGCCACATAAATCTAATGTTGCCTGTATTGACCCATTATTGCCACTATTAACCCCATTTTATCAATTTTCATGCCCAGTTTTTCCCATTTTAATCCCATTTCACTGATATGCCCATTTTTGCCAATTTGACCAATTTCTGCCAATATCTGCCTATTTTTTTCTTTCTCAGTTAGCACTATTCTGCCAGTTTATATTGATTTTTCTTCATATTTCACCAAATTTCCGCCCATTTTTGCCAATTTTAAGCCTTTTCAGACACTTTTTCATTCCCTTTTACCACTGTTTATGCCCATTTTTGCCACTTCTAAACCATTTCTGCCACTTTTAAGATGCAATTTCACCACATTTTCCATATTTTTGCCTTTATTAACCAGTTTTTTCAATTTTTCAATTTCAATTTAACCCATTTTAATTCTTTTTTTGAAACAAAATATGGATATCACAGCATAACTTTACAATAGACCATGATTTTGCTGACCTCCGTGGCCCCCAGTTTTTCTCACATGGAAGAAGTTTGGACCAATCAGGACTCTTCCAAGACTTGGTCGCCTAGCCAAACTAAGCAATCAGGGGAGAGGAACCTTAGTGAGAGAGGAGACCAAGAACCTGATGGTCACTCTGAGCTCCAGAGACCCTGGAGGAGATGGGACAAAGTTCTAGAAGGACAACCATCACTGCAGCCCTCCACTGATCTGGGCTTTATGGTAGAGTGGCTAGATGAAGACTCTCCTTAGTGTAAAATACATGAAAGCCCACTTGGAGTTTGCAAAAAAGCCCCTGAAGGACTCTGAAACTGTGAGAAACCAGACTCCCTGATCTGAGGAAACTAAGATTGAACTATTTGGCCTCAATTCTAAAAGTCATGTCAGGAGGAAACCAGGTATCAACTTGCCCAATACCATCCCAACAGTGAAGCATGGTGGTGGCAGCATCATGCTGTGGGGGTGCTTCTCAGCAGCTGGGACTGGGAGACTGGTCAGGGTTGAGGGAAAGCTGAGTGGACTACACAACTTTTTCGGGTCGACAGCACCACGTCAGACTATGCAACAAAACTTGTCCCATCTTGGCTGACAACCTGGCCACATTACAAGAGTGATCCTGACCGCTCGCCATATGCTGATGTCATCACTGTCTCCCTGATTGAGTGCAAATGTTGATGGGGTGGGGGGGTTTTTTGCTTGTAAAAAAAAGAAATTAAGACACAATTATGGATTGGATTATGGATAACACTTATGGATGTATCAAGAGAAAGACAATATGGACTGGCTCTCATTCAGATAGATTCAAATAAAATCAAATTTACACATTATTTTTAAGGAGTAAAAGGGGATAAAAAAGTAGTTAATCTTGTAAATGATAATGCAAAGATGCAAAGATAAAGAGCAAATGCCCTCCTGTTGTTACATGTCAGGATTCATGTCATTAACGTCAGGTCAGGGTGTCAAAATAGGTGACGAAGTATGAAAAATTCTGACATGCTGGTCTTGTTGAATGGTGGTCGTGGCGGAAGATGCCAGAAGATGTCTGTGTAGGTTTCACGGTTACCCAAGAACTTCAAGAACCACAATCAAGTCCAGCTGCCCCCTTGACAAAAATGTGGAGAGAGGATAAAGCTTAGGATGTTCATTGAAGTCAACAGCGACGCCTCATCCTGTGCTTTTCTTTACCTCAGTGGCTGACAGTGGAGACTGGAGACTTCAGTAAATGTTCATTTTATAAAGACATTTTATTACAGAAGTCAAATTAACGACAGCACTTTATTAAATCAGCTAACAGACAAATTACAGACATGAAAAACACAAAATAAAACAAAACTTTACTGCATATTCATCCTAATGTCATTAGAAAGCAACATATCATGGCATTAATTCTTTATTCTGCTGCTTGAAACACTAAATAAAATCTTTTTAAATGAAGCTAGGTTAACGATTCACTCTCTACAAGGTTTGCCTCTGCTAGTCCTTTTAAAATCCTCCTGATTTGATAAAAACATAAAGAACAGGGAAAATAAATTAACAGGTACAAAAGTTTCTCCACATGGACGTTATCAGAGCAAAAAAATCACTTTAAACAAAAGGTGTTGAAGTTAGCAGAGGAAGGTTAAATCTTTACCAAACAGCTGATCAACTCAGCCCGAGATCACTGAACACGACTACGCTGAAGCAAAAAAAATCCTCCAGCCAGAAGCCAGGAGAAGAAAAAGCCAAACGTTCGCCAGCTTTAAAAGTACCAGACCAGACCAAACCAAGCGCACCCAGACCAGACCAAACCAAGCGCACCCAGACCAGAGGGAGGGAGAGACAGCGAGAGAGAAACCCAAAACTCCAGAGAGAAAGACGAAGAAGAGAGGAGAATTTAAAGAGTCCTCCACTCTGCTGGGACGCGTCTACAGACGGGACGGAGGAGCTGCTGGTTCAAACAAGGCCTGAAAGACACAAACACAACACATTAATACACCAACTATCTGAGAGCCCTGATCGCCAAAGTGTGAGTACAGCAGGTCTGGTAACAAAATCTGAAGTATTTCTGCACTGATCCGAACAAAATGAATAAACATATGTCCCACATCACTGGAAACGTTCCTGCAGAGGTTCTCCATTTACAAAGCTCTTACTGGGATGCTGCTTTCCAGTCTGGCCCTCTGGAGCTTGTAAATACATACTTTTTCTGCTTGGAAGTCCAAACACAGCCCCATAAATATCAATAAACTGGTTTATTTTGGTCATTTCAGCTCTTTAATTGTTATAACCTCTAATTGGTGTTTTAACTGATATTGATTTTACCATGACTGATCAATAGTATGTCTCCTTTAACTGACCTTTCATATCTATAAACATGTTTGGTATTTATTTTTCATTATGAATCTTACATTTGATCATTTAATCTGCCCAACATGTCTGTTAATAAAGGTTTGCCTTTACTTCCAGAGACCTCAGCGTTTGTTTGTTAAGCAAATTTTCATTTCGAAAATCCAAACAAAGTCCTTAAAATTTTAAAGAAGTTACCAAAAAATATTTGAAAATCTTAAACATATTATTTAACCCATCTCATGAACAGTAGCCCAAAATGTCTTTAAATATTCCTCAAATCTTCCAGTGAAGCTTTTTCATACAACCTTTAAACGTTCCAGTAAAATAAAACCCAAAATTTCATGTAAATTCCTGAAAAACTTCTTTTCCTGAAATCAGCAATTTCTAAACAATTCACAAATATATTCTCCAAAACTCCATAAAAATACAGAAAAGCTTTCAAACTTCTAAACACATTCTCTAAAGATACAAAAAAAAAAATCCTGGAAGTTTCAAAGGACAACCCAAACCCCCAAATTTCCAATCTATTTCCCAAACAAATGCAAATATATTTCCTGAATGAAAATGCCTGATAAATGAATAGATAAATAAAACAAAGCAGTTTCCCCAAATCCTACAATATAACTCTCCAAAATCCACAAATAACACCCCCTAAATCCCAGTGACAATTCTTGATAATTTCCCAAAAAATTCACCAAAACATCCCAACAGCAAATGCTCCAAACATTTCAAGCAAATGACTCAAACTTGAACGGACATTCTGGATGATCATCTCTATAATTCTGAGAGCAGAAGTTATTACTGTGTTGTAGATAAGTGTAATGTAATGTCCCCATGCGTACACTGCGTTACATTGTACATAGTTGTTCCGTCACGTTGCCGGGCAACCAGAGCAGTTGGCAGCAAGAAAGATGCACTCTGAAGTTATATCCTGGAATTGTGTTTTTCACAATTAAGTTGACAACATATGTTGAAACCAGTGAAAACAAAGAAGATGGATGGTCCAGGACACCTTTGAGATAAAGAACGGGAAATTTCCATCCAAAAAAAAAAAAAAGAAGGAAAAAAAAAAGGTGAGAAAAAGATCTCAGTCTCAACTACAACTCCTGGCTAGCTTAAAAGCTAACAGCAACTGCCAGTAATCACACTGCCTGATCAACAGGACTAATGAATGCTAGCTACTGAGGTAACATGAGGCGGCGTGCACGAACGCAGCAGCCCGGCACTCCATCACTAGCAGCAAAACAAAGACCTACACTTACACCAGAACTGACAGCGTGCCCACGGAGTTTACATCTTTCCTGATGGAGATTATCCAGAGAACAGGGCGCTCAGAGACTGACAGGAGGACGTGGATCAGCACAACACCTACAACCAGTGGGGAGGAGGCAGCAAAGACATCGTGCAAGAAGGCGAAAGCGAGGCAAACAAGTTGGAATGCAGGCTAGGCTAAGAGAGGCCCCACACAAACCTGCCCTACCAAGCATCTTTTTCCCGGGTGCCCACTCCCTCACCACCGGGATGGATGACGTGAGGCTGCTGATTTCTAACCACGCTTGGACGACTGTGTTTGCTGCTACAGGGGAGACTGCCAAACGAAATTTCACTGTGTTTTTACAATGCAATGACAATAAACGATTATCTATCTATCTATCTATCTATCTATCTATCTATCTATCTATCTATTCTTTTTTTACTGCTGTAGTGAACTGTGTCTTGTTAACAGCAACTTCACATCAATCTTAAACATCCATATGGAGGTGCTTCTACAGGAAGCTGTCATTCTGTTGCTGTATCTCAGTCATGTTTGGTGCTGATTACTGACAGACCATAGAAAGCTACTCTCTGACATCGACTGTTGCAGCCCTCTTCATGTCTTGATATTACTAAAAATATTTTCATCTGCAAATGGGGGCTCAGCAGGAAAAGTTTGGGAACCACCGCTCTAATCAAACATGGTGAAAATGTTTCTTTTAAGGGGACTATTTTCACCAGCAGATGGACCCACATGTAGATCTGAAATAAACTACAGTTCACTATCAGTGAGAGTCTCTCTGAAGTGGTTTTAACTGAGCTCTGTGATATAAAGGGAAATAAAGTCCGCAGAAACGTTCAGCTAAAATTAGACATATAAATCTAAAGTTAAACTGTTTCTGATTCATTGCTATAAAAAGTGCCAGGGTTTGTTTTTTCTTTGCTGATCCTCAAGAAATGTGATGCTTTTGTGATCCAATCATAGGTTCTATTTCTTGAAGAGTGATGCATTATCTACAAGTTTCCAGATTATAATAGGACATTATATAAACATGCAGCACCAACACAAATAATCCAGAGGATTTAAGTTAAGTGTTCAGAGCTCTGATCATTTTCAGATTGATGGCGAAACAGCAGCCAGAGCGCTTGGCTGAGTCTGAAAGCTGACAGTAATTGCAGAGTCACTGACGGTGATTTGGCAACGACACCCCCGACAACACACACGGAGAAACACCCAACTCTATCTCTCCAAAAACAGCAGATGGATGCTCGCTGTCTGACAGAAGAGGAGGGAGTGAGATCACACACACACGAGCAGATCCATCCACACACACACACGCAAACACACACACTATCTCTGAAAACAAAAGAAGCATTAAAATGACGTGTTTAGAGATGAAGACGGAAAATAAACAAGTGATGGAAAGTCATTGGAACTTTTGAGAACTTTAAAGAACACAGTTTCCAGGGTGTTGTTTGAAACAGAAGTCTACATAAGCTATACACATCATAAAAACACATAAATATAATCATGTTATACCGAACTCCCACAGATTTCCCTGATAGAATCAAGACAGCTTTGCTGATGCAGCTGACAGTTTAGCCTCCTGTGTTTTCTGACTTAATTCTGGGGTCTGCAGCAGGAAGTTCAACACTTTTTTAGTTTAGAGGTTGATAATGTGTTCCATCCGTCTACCACACATGATTTGTTTTCATGTCACGTCACAGCCGCCAAGTTGCACACAGATTTTAACAAGGAAGTAAGATGGTTCAGTCTGGATCAATTTCTGCTCTGAAAAATGATGATCAGTACCAGAGTTTCATTAGCCGATGGTTGGCCAGTTTCAGAGGCAGATGTCCGGGAGATGAAAATGTTAATGGCCAAAATGTCTGACTGAAAAATATGCCAATTACCAAATGAGTAAATAGGGAATAATTATATTTCATATACAGTGCTTAACAAACTTATTAGAGAACCACCCAAAGTAAGGTTTATGCCACAGCTGCCCTAAATTAACAGCATTGGTAATTACCAAAATCATTTTTATGTTTCTGCAATGGTTAATACACCAATATGTAGAAGCTCTTTAACCCAATTGATGATTTTAATGCTAAAATAGAATTATTATTGTTATCCATGAATTTTCAAATTGACTGATTTACAAAACAACTGAAAAAATAGTAAAGCACATGAATATTTCTTGATTAATATGTCAAATTATAGTTATTTACTTACATTCCTGAACAGAAAAAGAGCTCACTGAAAATGAAAGAGTCTGCATTAAAGCACTTCATGATGCTGGATGGTCTCTGTGACAAATAGGGAAAGACATAAAGTGTTCTCACAGTGTGGTCAAGTCTGCTTTGGAGTCAATTGCCCAGACTGGTACTTGCAAAATGCGCCAAGGAAGAGGCAGGAAACCAAAATTAATTGAAGCAGGTGTCAGACACCTCAAGATTTGAAGTACTAGAGACAGAAGGAAGAGCACTGCTGATCTTCAGGCAGAGATGAATGCTTCTAGATCAGAGTCTGAGAAAGTCTCCAGAATGACCATAAGCAGACGACTGAGGGAACAAGGCTTAAAGGGAAGAACAGCTGCTAAGAAGCCATTATTGAGGCCTGCAAACATCCAGAAACGCCTCAGATTTGCCAGGGAGCACAAACACTGGACTGCTGATGACTGGAAGAAGGTACTCTGGACGGACGAGTCCAAGTCTGAACTCTTGAGTCAGCAAGGTCATGTTTATGTCTGCAGAAAAGCTGGAGAACGTTTTGATGCCAGATGCACCCACAGTGAAACACAGTGGAGATTCCATTAAGGTATGGGGTTCCATTTGTGGATACGGCGTGGGCAAATGAGTGAAAATGGATGGTATTATGAACAAGAACGTCTACCACAACATCTTAGTGCATCATGGAATCCCTTCTGGACTGAATCTGATTGGTCGTGGGTTCATATACCAACAAGACAATGACCCCAAGCAGACTTCAAAGCTGTGCAGAAACTATCTGACCAGGAAAAAGGAATCTGGAGTACTGGAACTGATGGACTGGCCAAGTCAAAGTCCGGATTTGAATCCTCTTGAACAAATTTGGGATTTAGTAGATTCAAAGATTGATGGCACAAAAGTTTCATCTAAAGCAAGTCTGTGGGAACAGCTAGAAACTATTTGGAACTCAATAACAAAAGAGACTGTGGAAAAGTCCATAAAAACAATGGCAGCAAGAACGCCAGCTGTTATCAAGGCCAAAGGAGGTCATAGAACATATTATTATATGTGAAAAAGGACTATTTAGTTGTTTCAGTTTGTTATTTGCCAAATAAATAACAGTAACATTTTTAGTTTTAAACAAGTTTTTGAAAGATTTCTAAAATATTTATGTTTTCTCGTTTTTATGAGAGGTGGTCTAATAAATTTGTTAAGCACTGTACTGGGTTTCATAGAAGGCGTATTGCAAGAATCCTTTAAAATAAACTCAAGGTAACTTTACTTAGTTCTACTTCCTGTTAGGTGCTGGGGTTGTTTATCTACGTAACACAGCACATGGCTAATTTAGAAGGTGAATATTCATGTGGTCAATGTGGATGACTTCAAACACAGCTTTTCTCAGAGGGACTTTAGAGCTACTGAAACTGTACGGGGAAATCAACGGTGTGGCAGGAGCTGGAACAAAGTAAACTGTAGACAGCTGAGTGGCATAAACACTGGGCCTGGGCCGGGCAGAGAGTTGTAGTGGGCTTCAATGAGCGGGTAAATCTATGGATGACAAATTCTCAGATGAAGTGGAATTGTATTAACCCCTTATTGCCTATTGTATAATATTTAACACACCTTTATGAGACCTCTTCTAATCAACATGATCCATGAATTACTTAAAAACATTTCAAATACAATCTGATAAATGATAAAAATGCCCTCCAGTGGATTATCAGTTGCCGATATGTCTAATGTATCAAATGTGATACCAAAAAAAAAAAAAAAAAAGTACATGCTAAATTTTATGGCAATTTTTGGATTTCATAGAACGTTTAATAAAAATGTCAGTTTAAAAAAAATAGAATTTTCTGGCTATTAATTGAGTTTTCAGGCAACAAGGGTTAAACACAGAGTCATGTTGTGCAGAACAGCATGGACTGCTTTGGGCTGATGGCAAGAGCATCGTCTCTCTTCCCCATAGCTGGATGTTCATACTCAGGATGTCCTGACTGATCAGCAGCAGTGTGGGAAGAGCCATCGATGGGAGGAGGACTGGACTGAACTATGTAATGTGGACACTTCTGTCTTTCTACTAAGAAACAACAATGGTAGGACTTACAGTTTTAGCAGAGGTTACAGTTGAGATCATCAGTATGAGGACTAATACGGGACAACTGATGGTAACATTCAATTTTCATTTGTTATGTGGAGTTGTAAGGTGGTTAACAGAGCACTGGTTGGTTGGTTTAGTGATGATACGTTGGTGTTTTCAGTGTTTGCAATTGGCTGTTGTGACCTGCTCAGTTATGGTAGCAGCTAAAGTGCTGATAGGCTAACTCAGAGCTAACAGTGCTAATGTGAAGCTAAGCGCTGTTGTTGTTTATGTGTTGAATAGAGGTGTATATTGTGCAACTGGCTGTACATGTGAAAAGAAAAGCTATTAGCTTTAATGATGTCTGATGAGAGAAATTCTTCCTCAGTCATTTCCAAGGCTTGGCCATGTGTAATATGTGTCTAACAGGCTGTAATAGCAGGGTAACATTACTCTAGTTTAACGTCAGGCTTGGTTTCTACTGTCTCAGTTTTGGGTAGTGAAATAAAAATGTGTCCTCAGTTCCGTTTTAGCACAGACATGAAGCTGTATCACAGCATTTCTGTTTTTTGTCCTAGTGGTGTTAAATGCAGGTTACTGGTCACACGGCTATTTACAGCAAATGTCCCATAGTTTTCCTAAATGTCTTGAGGACTGTTGGCCATTTTGGCATGACATAAACACCAACAATCAAATTTATCAGAGACACATTTTGTCACTGAATTTTGTCTGCAGTGTTGACGAATTATTTCATCCCTATGTAAGCTTGCATAGATCTATATCTTTAATCATAAAGGGGGGAGAAATGAGCTCTAAGGGTGCGTTTATCCATCAGTACCATGCTCGAGCATGTTTGACCCCCAGAGACCAGTTTGTCTGAAAAGAATGAGTGCTACATGCCGTGCACGAGCAGAACACACTTCTTATATTATGGTAGGAAGACTGTCAATACTGTATTTAAATCAACCACACACCAACTTTAAGAGACAAATGCACTGACAATGTCAGTGTTTTGTCATTACAGAGGTCAGATTCATCCAATGCTGTCTTTGTGAAAGATGGTATCCTTCATGGAAACACGTCTGACTCTGATGAGGGTAGATGGATGCAGGAAAAACCCTGATAAAGAGGAAAATGTCCTCATAGCTAATTAAAAAGAAAACCACAGAGTACAAACAGATTATGAAAGGATGATGATTAAAAACACAAAAACGAGACTAAGGGATAAATCTTAAGGAGATGAACTTTTAATTCAGGCTTCATTAGGGAGTGGGCCGATAAATCAAACTGTAAATGGATATTGTGTGTGTGTGTGTGTGTGTGCATTGAAGTATTATTTATGAGTGAGTTTAAGCCAAAATGCAGACAGAAGCTCCATTAACCCAGAGAGCTCGTTTACTGCAGAGAAGAAGTCCAGCAGAGAGGAAGCTGCTCATTTATCAAGAAACATTACAGTTAGGAGACTAGAAAGTTCAAACTGAGCTGACACTGCCCCCTACAGGCTGCAGGACTCATTACAGCTGCAGTAAGAGTAAAGAATAGCAGAGGATCTACATTTTCTCAGTCCTGCTCCATTAGAGGAACCAAGAGAGCAGCAGAGACGCAACAAACACAGACAAACATCTAAAGGTGAAGATTAAAATAAAGGTGCTGCTGATAGCAAGAACACACTCAGTTAACTTAAGATCCACGGACCAAGACCAGGATTATGGTTGGATCATGCAACAGGATAAACTACCGTGTTTTACCTTTTAGGAGAGAGCTAGGAAGAAACAGGAGGGGAACAAATAAGGGGCAACACAAGCCCAAATAAGCAACCACACCTCAGAAACAACCCCAATTTTTTAAACCATGACTGACAGAAAATATACTAAAAAACAGGCCAAAAGCTGCTCAGGATAAGCAACTGACCCACAGATCTGGCAGAGGCCCTGATAAACCAAGAGCATGGACCCTAATTAACCCAGAGAATGGGCTCCTGATGACCCCAGAGAATGGCCCCTGATGAACCCAGAGAATTGCCCCTGATGACCCCAGCTGATGACCCCAGAGAATGACCCCAGAGAATGGCCCCTGATAAACCCAGAGAAAGCCCTGATAAACCCAGGGAATGGACCCTGATAGACAGAGAGAATGGATTCTGTTAAACCCAGGGAATGGAGTTTTCTTTTACATTTTACCACTTTTGATCATTTACTATCCAATTTTTCCCCTTTTTCTGCCACTCTTAACCCATTTTGACTCTTGTTGCCCATTTCGGTTACTTTTTTTTGCCACTTTTAACCAATTCATTGAACTTCTGCGCCCTTTTTTGAAACTTTAAAGCCATTTGTTGACTATGTTTGCCTCTTTAGACCCATTTTTGCAGCTTTTCCCAAATTTTGCCACTTGTTGCCCATTTATGCTTCTTTGTACCACTTCTGTCAACTTCCCTGCATTTTCCCCACTTTCAACCAATTTTTGTCACTTCTTCCCCATTATGGCCACTTCCTGTTGCCACTTTAAACACATATGGCAATTGATGCCAATTTTTGCCACTTCTTACCATTTTATTGTTATCATTTTCCATTTTAACCCATTTACCCCATTTCTTCCACTTTAAACCACCTTTTTTGCACTTCAGTGTGCATTTTTAGTGCACTTTTTAGCTATTTGTCGCTCATTTTTTCACAGTTCATTTGCCACCTTTGACCAGTTTTTGCCACTTTACATTATTTTTGCCAAGTTTAACACATTTTATGTGCTTTTGGCTTTATTTTTGTTTTTTTCCCTCAAATTATTCAGTTCTTTTCAGATTAAAGTTATCTCTGTTTTTTTCTACATTGCTTTCTGGCATCCTGACATTGGTGCACATTTCTGTCTAGCTATGAAGGCCCTATGTTATTTTCCTGGTGGTTTACTTCAGTGTGCTCAGCCTCATTATTAACCTAACCAATAAAAGGTAATTCTGTTTTAAGAAAAGGGGCTTTAAATGGTAAGGAAGGCCGTATTGTACCACAGCATACATAAATGAAACTTATTTTATTGCTTTGATCACAGTTGGAATTATTCAGGCTGGGCCCCAGAAAGCTCTCTCCTTTACCCCCCTTATGGGTGGCCATGAGGAGAAGTGGGCTAGCTTTGTACCAGTGTTGATCAATAATAATCCCTTTCCATCCAAAATAAACTCTGATGTTTATTTCAGTGACCAGGTTACCTTTGGACAGGTGCTTTATGTTGTTTTTAATGTTGTTCTTTCTGATGAGTCCATGCGTAAAGATGATCATGGATGTACTGATGTTGTGTTACTGACCTTTCACCTGCTCCAGCTCTGAGCTCAGGTCCTGCTCTGATTGGTTTGGTGGTCTGTAGGGTGGGGGCTGTCTCATAGGGGGTGGGGCTGCACTTGGTTGCTATGGAGATAAAAATAAACAGACTCAGAGCCGGTCTTTATGAAACATAAATAAGTGTTTATATTAAGTGAAGAGCTTCACAGAGACAGACACAGAGAGATGTGAGTGAGTGGGTGATTGCCCCCGTGAGCTAAGGACGTGCTGCCCCCTGCTGGACTCTACATGAACCACAGTTAGGTGTTAGAAACAGCAGTGTTTTCTCTGTGATGTTAGAGAAAGAAGAGAGGAGATGTCTGTCCATCTTTTCTGTGAGTTTTAGATTCTGAGCACATTAAAGGGAAGCGTTAAATAAACTGGTTAACTGTTAACTAAACTTCTCTGTTTAGTAAGCAGGTGTAGTTCCAGATCTTACCGGAGACCTCGTCCTCTTTGCTCTGTGCTTACTGTAGCTGGACGCTGTCAGAGACAGAGGCTGAAACACACACACAGTGTGGTTATGTGTTTGGATTTACACATTTGTTGGGTGTCTATGTGTGCAAAATTAGAGAATTAACTCTCCATTCAGAGGATTTAAATCTGCAGGAGTAATAGGAGCATTGCATGATGATTTCTTTGTCTTCTTTAAATGACCTGGTGTATGAAGAGTAAGAACCAGTGCTGAGTCATCCTCTTTGATAAAAACCAAACACTTACTAATTTAGTGCAATATTCACTATATGGACAAAAGTATTCAGCCACCTGACCATTCCACCAACAGGGACTGTAATGACACTGTATTTATGTACTTTAATATGGAGTTGCACCCCTTCTGCAGCTCTAACAGCCTCCACTCTTCTTGGAAGGCTTGACACGAGATTCTGGAGTGTTTCTGTGGGAATGTGTGTCCATTCATTCTGTAGAGCATTGATGTTCATCCCAAAGGTGCTGGATGGGGTTGAGGTCAGGACTCTGAACTCATCAAACCATGTCTTTCTAGTCCTTCTTTGGTCTCTGGGCCACAGTCATGCTGAAATAGAAAAGGGCCTTCCCCAAACTGTTGCCGCACAGTTGGAAGCATAGCATTGTCCAGAATGTCTTGGTCTGCTGAAGCATTAAGATTGGCCTTCACTGGAGATAAGGGGTCTAGCCCAGACCCTGAAAAACAGCCCCATACCATATTCCTCCTCCACCAAACTTCACAGTCAGACAGGTAACGTTCTCCCAGCATCCTCCAAACCCAGACTCACCCATCTGACTGTAAACAGAGAAGATGATTGGTCACTCCACAGTCCAGTGTTGGTGTGCTTTACTCCACTCCAGCTGATGCTTGGCATTGGACTTTATGATGTGAGGCTTGTGTGCAGCTGCTTGGCCATGGAGAACCATTCATGAAGCTCCTGCTTCAGTTTTAGTGTTTGCATTGATGCCAGTGGAAGTTCAGAACTCTTCTCCATCAGCTGAGGGTTGGAGACTTTTATGCTCCTTAGCAGTCGTTAACCCTGCTCTGTGACGTGGTCTTCTGCTTCGTACTGGAGTTGCTGTTGTTCCTAAACTCTTCCACTTTCTAATAGTATCAATGACAGCTGACTGTGGAATATCTAGCAGGAATGAAATATCACCAACCTTCTTGTTGCAAAGGTAGCATCATCACAGACACGCTGAAAGTCTCTGAGCTCTTAGAATGACACGTTTAGGATCACTAGTATTTGAGACCACATGGATAGGTGATGATTTTATACACCTGTGGGTCTGACTGAAACACCTGAAATCAATAATTAACAGGTGTGGTCAAATACTTTTGTCCGTATAGTGCATTTAACATCCATCTGGGTGACTACCCACTGAAAGGGCAGAGCCTTTGATAAAAATCTCAGAGGGTGACTGGATGAATGTTGTTGGTTGTTTTCATTACAGGCCAATCAGAACTAACAAAACATGAGACTCAGTGAGCACGCACAGATCTGGAGTGAACTCGCCACAATAGCCACCGTGGTTGCTGACTATTACTGGAGCCAACAAACTCATGCTGAGGCTGCTCAGAAGATCATTAATTACTTATCTGCAGGAAAATATTTCTTTACTCTTCTTTTAATAAAGAAACATGGTCGAGTTCTGATCAGTTCCTCCAGCCTTTGGGTGTTTTCCTCCACTGTCTGATGAATTTAGACATGAACTTCTTATGTGCTTCAGGGGTTGATGAAGTTAAATTTAAAGTGGGCAGTAGTGAGTGCGTTCTTACCCGTGGCGTCGCTGACAGGCTCTGAACAATGAAGACGACGGGGCTGGGAGCTGATTTGATGGCATCAACTGCCTCCTCATGACTGGCAGCCCTAAGGTCAACACCTGACACCTGCACAGAAAAGCCCAGCTTCTCTTAGAAATACAGCACATGCATTCTATCACACATGCAGATCCAGGAATTAGCCTTGTCCCTACCTCCAGGATCTTGTCCCCGGTCTTTAAACACTGGGTTTTTGCAGCAGGGCTGTTCGGGAGAACCTGTTTGATGAAGATCCCCTTCAGCTCCTCGCCGTTCCTCAGACGCTTGATGACGTGGCGACCTCCTACGATGCTCAGCCCCAAAGACTGGCCCTCCTCAGGCCACACCTCCACCCTGCACCACAACAACAGAATATAAAACCATACCCAGTTTATAAACCAGCGTTTCTCAACCTTGCTCAACCAAAGAGTCAAATCATTTAAAAATACCTTTGCAAGAGCCTCAATCTAAGTGGTGAAAAGGGGCAAAAAGGGTTAAAGTGGCAACAAAAATAAGTGAAGGGTAACAAAAATGGTCAAAAAAGTAGCAAAAAAAGTGGCAAAAATGGGGGAAAAAATGGCAAAAATGGGTAAAAAAATTACATAAAATGAGTTACAGGTGGCAAAAACGCTCAAAAAGTGGCAAACACATAGCCAAAATTAGTGAAAGGTCACTAAAATGGACTAAAGTGGCAAAAATGGGCAAAAAGTGGTAAAAAAAAACTGTTGAGATAAAATGGCAAAAAACTTGGTGAAAAGTGGCAAAAATGGGTGAGAAATGACAAAAAATTATTTACAGGTGGCAAAAATGATCAAAAGAAGCAAACACAGCAAAATTGTGTGAGAAATGACTGAACTGGCCAAAAAGCAGCAAAAGTGGCAAAATTGGTGAAAAGGGGCAAAATAGGAATAGAACAGCAAAAACATGGGTGAAAAGTGGCTGAAATGGGGACAAAGTGGCAAAAATTGGCTGAGAAGTGACAAAAAAATGAGTGACAGGTGGCAAAAATGGTCAAAAAGTGGATAAAAACTGGGAACAATAGGTGAAAAGTGGCAAAAATGGGTGAGAAGTGACAAAAAATGAGTGACCAGTGGCAAAAATGGTCAAAAAGTGGCAAATACATAGCCAAAATTAGTGAAAGGTTACTAAAATTGACAAAAGTGGCAAAAATGGGCAAAAAGTGGTTAAAATTTGTTCAAATAAAATGGCAAAAAAATTTAAAAAAATTATTTACAGGTGGCTAAAATTGCTAGAAAGCAGCAAACACATAGCAGAACTGACTGAGAAGTGACTGAACTGGCCAAAAAGCAGCAAAATTGGCAAAATTGGAATAGAACAGCAAAAACGTGTGAAAAGAGGCTGAAATGAGGAGAAAGCAAAACATAAAAATAAAATAAAACAAACAGAAAATTTAACAAGTGTGTAACCTGCGTGGAGCTCCCCAGTGACTGAAGGCCGGTGTCTCCTCGCCCTCCCCATCCTCTCTCTCGGGAAGATCACTGATAACACAAAAACAAAATCCCAGTATTTATTACAGGTTTCTGACTGCTCGTTTCTGATTGGCTGAATATGAAGGAGACTTCCTACCCTCCTCTGATTGGTAGAGAGGCTCCTCCTTGGCCTCGCTTCTTTCTCCTCTTCAAATCAGTCATCCTGATAGACCTAAACAGAGAAAAAACAGAGTCAGAAAGATCCTCAATGAGGAAAGACCTTTGCACATCAATCACAATGTGAACAGCACAAAAATGTGAAAAATTCAGAGCCACATTTTGACGCGCCTGTCTGCTCACAGAAGGGATGGGATTTTCAGAATAAATTTTGCAGATTCTAAAAGTTTCAGGCTGCAAAAGTAAACTGAGGGTTCTGTCTCCCTCTCATCATTCCTTTGAGCTGCTACTCACAGGTAGGAGGTCAGTGACTTTTTAGAAAGATAAATAAAACTAATAACAATATTAAGGGTGCACTCCATGTTCCCTGTGGGGGGGGGGGGGGGCTCACCTGTTTGTGTTATGGACTAGTCAGACGAGTAATGTGAGGGAGGTGACTGACCCGGAGCAATGATTAGCCGTACATTTGAGGTCAGAGACTGAAGTATTCACACAGGACTAGCATCACCTGTGGTCCTCTGATAATTTGTTAGGTGGCACATTTGCACAGATTGAGTGAAGTCTGTACTGTACTCAAATGTCCAGACATATCTGAAGGAAACATGGAGGTGCTGCAAGGCTGCAGAAATGAAAACACACCAGGAATTCTTATTTCTAAAGTTCATTAACGATGCAGTGTTGTGCACATCTTCATCTGTCATAGACGACATGCTAAAGTGTTTTTTCTTCTGTTTAAACGTTTTTAGAGCTGTAGAAAGCTGATTGTCCATGATTTATAAACTAGTAAAGAATCTCCACTAACATATCTGCAGCTGATCAGACAGAGAAGAGGAGGGAGAGGAAGAAAATTCAGCATCCCCCCCGTTAATGTATGAGGGAGAAAGACGTCTAATATGAAGTATAAATATCTCCCATCATTGTAAAGGTTTTTGTTCAGTCGATGCTGTGAATATTCTTCTGCACTCTTAATTTTGGTTGGTTAAGCACCAGAAGCAGCCCTCCTCACAGCTCAGCTGTTGCAGCCGAGACACGTTTCACATTAAAAATTATGCTCTGCATGAACTGTGCTGCTAATAATCCTGATAGAAGATCAGACACAGGTAAAGAGAAACTGTATGGGGAAAAGCAGAAGTGCTGTTTGTATGATGAGAGCAGAGGTTTCTGCATCTGAACAGCAGAGTTTAAATAAAAAAGTCAAATAAATTTATTTTTTTTAACATAAGCTGGCATTAACTGAAAGCAGAAGTGCTGTTTGTAGCCTAAATTAGTCAAAATATGGTTGACATTAGGGCTGGGCAATTAACCAAAAATTAGATTAAATCACAATACAGTCTGCCGCAGTTTTCACATCGCAGAGGTGCAGTATTTCTTTGACCTGAAATTTGTGTTAAAATAGCAGTTTTAAACTTTTATTCGCAGCAGAGATGTTATGCATTACATATTAGCAAACATTCAATAGCCTATAACAGGGGTGTCAAACTCAAGGCCCAGGGGCCAAATCCGGCCTGTAGAACGATTGTATCCGGCCCGAAGGATCATCTCATATTTGTATTCTAACTGGCCCACCATTATGAGGTCGGCAGATTTCCTCCAGTATAAAAATGTAAACTTCAACTTGATTATTTAAAATATCCTTGTTAAAACAAAAATCGGAAAAAGCAAAGAGTAAGAAAGGTTCCATAAAAAGTCAAGAATGTGGGGAAAGAAATTAATGTGATTTATTTCATATTTTCAATTCTGCATCTTAAGATTACGACTCAGACTTATAATTTTGACTTTTCATTTCATACTTTGAACTTTTCAACTCAGAAATTGGACTTTATATGTCACATTTTTATCTTTTAGTTTCACAATTAAATATTTTAAGTAATATTTTGACCTTTTCAACTCCTTACTTTGGCTTTTTAATCCCATATTTTGACTTTTAAAAACATGATTTCAAATCTTTTTCTCATATTTTGACATTTTGAATGAACATTTTGTACATTTTATATCAGAGTTTGACCTTTTCCACTCCCAATTTTAAATTTTAGTCATATTTTTAACTTTTTAGGTCATCATTTTGAAGTCTAGCTAATAGTCTGATATTTTCAACTTCTAATTTTTTGGCTTTTTAATCCCATGAATTTGAACTACCAGACTAACAATTTAAAATTCTAAGTATATTTTGACATTTAAAGTCATGATTTCAAATTTGATCTCATATTTTGACCTTCCAAACTCATGGTTTCAACTTTCTCCTCACACATTTGCCTTTTAAAACATTATTTTTCTATTTTTAATATCGTGTTCTGATCTTTTGAACTAATAAGTTGGATTTTTTAATATCTCAATGATTTATCATCAGTGCTATTTTTTTATTTCATATTTTATTACAGATGAAAATGAGGTTGACAGTTATGGTTAAATGTTGACCCTGGTAGACACTCAGCTTAGACCTAAATCCAGAATCTGGCCCCTGCTGTGATTGAGTTTGACACCCTTCATCTATAAAAACAATTCTACCTTTATTTTTGTACTTTTTTCTTATTAAATATGAGAATGACAAAAACCCTTTAATGCAACAATTCATATCCAATTTGCTACACGAGTCCAAATCATCAGAATTAGATTTTTCTAAAGAATTTTTCAGCCCTTATTTAGGAATAAAAGAGAGTTAAGGAATAATCTTATATCAAATCACAATATTGAGGAAAAAAAAAATTAGATTAGTTTAATTAGATTACTTTCCAAATCATTCAGTCCTAGTTGACAGTGTCCTATGAAGTCTCTACTATTTTTATTTTCTTTAAGCAGAAAAAAACGCATGCACCTTTAAAAATCATAACGACCCTTAATTACAGAGATTCTGATTTGCACAGGATTAGTATTACCTACCTTTTCACCCTACAAACAGACATGGCCGATACACATTAATAACACGGACACCCTACACGATTATTACAAAACACCAGAAGTCCATAGGTAATGCTAATCCCATGAGAATAGGGCTTTAGTTATTAAATGCTCATAGGAGTAAAATGCATGGTGCATCGATGATGACATGGATATGTCGGGGTTAGTGTTGCCTTAATCTGGGCTTTATGATCGCAGATTAAAAACAAACAATTTAGCACTGGCTACAGACACACATTCATCTAAAAAGGGGACAAATATCATGCAGTGTTGCTCCTCTGTCTGCCTCAAAACTCTTCTACCACTGGAATGTGATCTCTGTCCTTTTATAATTTATATTTTCCTAATCTTTGTGTTTTTATGGCTTTTATTTGGTTTATGTTTGTTACGTGTTTCTGTCATTTTATAGGTTTTATGGTGTTTTTGACAGTATAAAAAAATTGTTATTAACACATTAAAGTTCAATTTACATTTAAAAAATGTGCATTCACAGTTTAAGCTATATTTCCAAGAAGAAAAGTAAACTTTGTTTAAACTGCTCCATGCTGCAGCATTTTCAACCAGCAGAGGGCGCCATAAGACTGTGAAACAACAAGAAGGATGAGGTTCAATCTGTTGTTACAGACTCAACCTGCCAGCCTTCATTCAAACAACCACAACTCCTGAGCACTGACCACAGCTCACGACCTCTGACCCCCACCCCCATTAAACCCCCACTCCCCCCTCCTCCCACTGTCTGACTGCAGGTACAGTACAGACGATCAATCTACAGAAACAAAAGATTCCACAGGAGCTGTACGTCTGAGCTCAGACCACTTTAAACATTCTCAATCTGCTTTCAGGGACCGTTTGTGTTTAATAGTCATTTCAGATAGAGAGAGGACAGATCAGACAGGAAGTGATGGTACTGACTCTGTGTCGGTGTCAGTCAGGGTGAGCTCAGAGTCAGCTTCACTGTCTCTGGAGTCTGGGAGACCTGCACACAAAAACACAGACACTCGATGAGTACATCCAGTGTTTCTACACTTTACTGTCTTACTGTACCTGAACCTGTCACTGACTACATGCTGCTAAATTATTGTCCTAAAGTTTGGTTCCTAACTGGTGGGTTTAAACCAAAAAGAGGATCACAGAATCATTTTCAGGGGTTGTCGACGTGTGCTTGAAATAAAAAGAGGCAAAAGTTTAGCATGTGCTTTTGTTTTAAAGGATATGTCTCCATCTCTTTACTACGCCATCTTTTGTTCAATCACAAGTCCAAACGACCTCACTACTTATTAAAAATATTTGGTTACAACTGAAATTGTACCAAAAGTCTGCTATGGTTTCTTATTAAGGTGATGAATCCTGATGAAAGTCCAGTTGTAAACCACTGGTGTAAAATGTTTGAATGCTGTAATCCATTGGTTGCATGGACTGTCTTACTATTGCAAACACCAATCTATATCAGCTGTAAATATCAGTCTATATAAGCTGTTAATGTCAGCCTATATCAGCTGTAAATATCAGTCTATATCAGCTGTAAATATCAATCTATATCAGCTGTAAATATCAGTCTATATCAGCTGTAAATATCAGTCTATATCAGCTGTAAATATCAGTGTGTATCAGCTGTAAATATCAGTCTATATTAGCTGTAAATATCATTATATGTCAGCTGTAAATATCAGTCTACATCAGCTGTAAATATCAGCCTATATCAGCTGTAAATATCAGTCTATATCAGTGGTAAATATCAGTCTATATCAGCTGTAAATATCAGTCTATATCAGCTGTAAATATCAATCTATATCAGCTGTAAATATCAGTCTATATCAGCTGTAAATATCAGTCTGTATCAGCTGTTAATATCAGTCTATATCAGCTGTAAATATCGGTCTGTATCAGCTGTTAATATCAGTCTATATCAGCTGTAAATATCGGTCTGTATCAGCTGTATATATCAGTCTATATCAGCTGTAAATATCAGTCTATATCAGCTGTAAATATCAGTCTATATCAGCTGTAAATATCAGTCTGTATCAGCTGTTAATATCAGTCTATATCAGCTGTAAATATCGGTCTGTATCAGCTGTATATATCAGTCTATATCAGCTGTAAATATCAGTCTATATCAGCTGTAAATATCAGTCTATATCAGCTGTAAATATCAGTCTGTATCAGCTGTTAATATCAGTCTATATCAGCTGTAAATATCAGTCTATATCAGCTGTAAATATCAGTCTATATCAGCTGTTTATATCAGTCTATATCAGCTGTAAATATCAGTCTATATCAGATGTAAATATCAGTCTATATTTGCTGTAAATATCAGCCTATATTTGCTGTAAATATAAACCATATATCAGCTATAAATATCAGTCTATATTTGCTGTAAATATCAGCCTATATTTGCTGTAAATATCAGCCTATATCAGCTGTAAATATCAGCATATATCTGCTGTAAATATCAGCCTATATGTGCTGTAAATATCAGCCTATATTAGCTGTAAATATCAGCCTATATGTGCTGTAAATATCAGCCTATATTAGCTGTAAATATCAGTCTCACCCAGGATCAGCTTTCCTACAGACGCAATGCTCTCATGGTCTGATTTCTGCAGCTCATCCTCCTCTTGCTCTCTAATCTCCTCCTCCTTCTCTCTAAGACGGATCTGAGACAAAGAAAAGTCAAATGTAACTACAAAATAAAAAAAACCAATTCATATTGGTACTGACACTAAAGAAGAACATTAACAATTATATAACTTGTGTTTTAAATACTGCAATAACTCTGACAAAGGGAGGAAAATTACTAAAGTTAGGCCTGCCTGCTCACCTCCTCTGCTCCTCTGGCCTGTTTAGATGAGCTGAGCTTCCACTCCTCCCATGATGGAGGAGGTTTCCTGGGGAGGGATCCTGTGATCGCCTCCTCTTTCTGCTGCTTCTTCACCTCCTCTTTCGTCTCCTCCTCCCCTTCTTCGTCCACGGCCATTTCTCTGCCGTCGTCCATGGGCAGGAGGAGGTCAGATGTCATAGAGGAGGTGGCGTAGCGAGGCAGACCTCCGTCCAGGATCAGCTCTGGCTCCTCCTCCTCCTCCGCCTCCTCTTGTCTGAGGTCTTCTGGAAGGATGGAGCCGTCACCGAAACCCTGAAACACCAAAACACAGAGAGGGACGGCCGTGTTAACTGAGAGGGAAACGATGCAAAGAGACAGCAGGATGGAGGCTGAAACATAAAAATGATCGTGACGGAGCTCGAGTCAGAAACCCTAAAAGAAGAAAAATAATGGCCTATTTAATACAAACCAGCACAGTAAAGCTTTAAATAAACACACAAATCATTGCTGTGGTTTCAACTCTGCAAAGATGGAGGAATATGCAGAGAATTATCACATTTATTTCAGTTCATCCTGAGAGGAACAGCAGTCTTTCTGCCGACATTTTTCAGAAACCGCTCATATCAGTGTTTAAGCATTTTAAAACATTGCTTCTCTGACTTTTAATATTTAAGGCAGCAATGTAAAACAAATTTTAAAAAAATCAAATGATCTCCTGCTGCCTCTAAAAAGTGAAATTAATTCAAATCTGACACAATAGGAGAGCTTTAATTCAAGCACTGCCCATCTTTATGAGTATTTATCTCAGTAAATACTCTGTCGTGGGGTGGATCGGAGGTTTTCTCTACAGCAGGTGAAAAGTCTGAGGAACTCTGGAGAAACTTTGAGCTGTCTGCCTTGAGCTCATCAGCGAGCACTAAATCTGAAACTTGACTCACTTTGAACATTAGCCTTCATCTCTGAGCACATAAAGGTTTCCTCCAGCTCCCCAAAGAGCCTCCTCAGCAGATACTGAGGGGATATCCTGTTCTTAACATTACCATGCAGACATTAGCCCGCCCGGGGAAATATTAATGACAACACTTAGGCTAATTTCCATCGACGAAGCCTCAGCGTCAAGGACTCTGCTCCTCTTCTTTTAATTTGGCCCGGGAAGCCGGCCCAGCGCGGCCGTATAATGGAGGTGAGGAGCAGACGGCGGCCACAGCACAGAGCTCATAACGCTAACAGGATGTTCTCAGACTGATGTGTTGGCTGTGACTGCACGGCCTCATATTCACAAGATTTAAAGACGTGTCATTTAATATCTCTGCCATTAGAAGATGAGGACGGTTCAGATGACGAGTCCTGAGTCTCTGCAGAGTCTCAGACTGCAGAGCAACACTGCAGACGGAGGGACGCTTCAACTAAACAGCCTTTCCTCAGGCAGAGGAACCATTTAAAGCAACTTTAGTTGACGTAGAAACACTGATGGATCGTGTTTTCTTTCCTGTGTCTGCTCTGACATCTGAAAGAAAGAAATGCTGTTTCTCTGAGGGAGAATATTTTTATCTGAGGACTTTCTTTTACCTAAAACACCAAAGAGAAATAAAAGCTCCATCATGTTTAAGCTACATATCTGAGTGGGTATCTCAGTCTGACACTGAAAGGGGGGTGGGGACCGAACGCTTGAGTTTAGGTTTGAAAAATTAAGTGTTTAGTTTTAGTTCATGCAGGCCACAGAGTCGCACGGCCGAGATCCAGATCAGCTGATCTCACTGAGCTCTCATCAGCTGACAGCCAGCTGATCTGCTTTAAGCATGCTATTGGCTAATGGTAAGCTGCGTTTTGCAACCCTCCTCCACCCCAGCTCCTCCTTTATCCTGCTTCTGACTGAATCAGAGTCATTCTGTTGTCACTGATGTCTGCTCTGCTCTGCTCTGGATTTTCGCTGCTTCTCTCCCTGCCTCAGGCTTTTCCTGTCGTACATGTGCTGTTTCTGTTTCATGTAGACTCATGGAAGAGTAGGGGGATCCCAGAGCAGTCACACCGCCAAATATGAATAACAGCGATGGGTGTAAATAACGAACCACTAATAAAGAGAAATATTTATAATCACAAATCACGTGTTTTTTGACAAAGTGGTCCTGACTGAACTGGTCCTAATATTTATTTATTTATTTATTGGTTTATTTGACAGGGACAGATGCAGGAAACATAGAGAACTAAACGACAATTTTCCATGTACTACACCACAGCATTTGTAGCTAATGCTAATTTCCAATGCCTGTCCCTGAGAGGGGATCACATAAAACATACAGAAAACATAATTACATAATTCATTCAATGCTCTATGTACAGTTTACTCCATATATTCAAGACCTGCAAGTGTACAATACCTATCTTGTGCAAAGATCTATAATCACAGATATACAAACATAAATTTATACGTATTTGAAAATGAAACATGCAGCATCTACTTAAGTTCTACTGTGAAACTTACACAGCTATAAACCTTTGGACAGAGGAATCAAATGTGACCTGGACTTATTTTACAACAACAAGGTTAATGAGTGTTATTTTTTTGAGTCCAAAGCTGGTGCCCTCTTGTTCTTGATGTGCTGAATATCTGATCTGGATCAGGAGCAGCTCAGACTGGACCAGTTAGTGAACGTCGACCGAATTTCTGAACCTCAACATCTCAACAAGGGGTTGCAACATTTCCGTTCATCCATCATCTTTGGCTCATCCAGGGCCTTGTTCTGGCTGAACAAGTCAACCCAGACGGCTCTCTCTATTGCTTTATTTTTTGGTAACCTGACACTCCAGAGAGGCGGTTTCAAAGATCTGATGCATGGATAAAATCTCCCAAACAGCATCTGGGAAGGGAAGAACTTTTCTTCTTGGAAGGTGGCTAGCCGAACGTTCTGTCTGCCACATTCATGATGGGCCAATCAGAGCAACAAGACAAAATGATGTAGCAAGCATGCACAGCTCTGGTAGTAACCTGAGCTCATCAGACAGGTGCTGCTGAAGTTTATGAACAGTGGAGCTTGTTTGAGGATAAAATTCACGCTGAGGCTGTTCAGATGAAGCCGGTCTCTGGCAGGAAAACTTTCAGTGCAGCTCTGAGCTCTTCCTTTATAAAGTGGTCCAGTTTTGTTAAAAATGCCGCTATACTAGATCTACATCCAAGGTAAATGCAACACCTGCAGCAGCCATTCCCTCTTCAGTACATCTAAACCACCGCCTCACTGACGGGTATTTCTGTTGAGCTAAAACAGGTCAAATTTACCCATTATTAGAAAGCATTGATTTTCATGAACAGCACTGATCAAGAGGTTTATGTGAGCACAGACAATGAACAGCTGACCACAGAAGAAAACTAGGCCACTGTCAGATGATCCATCACATCCAAAACTGCCTTAGGACTAATCACTCAACCTTAAAACTTTTCCAACATCAGGTTCGTCTTCACTCAAATAATTTTATTCATCAACTAACATTTCACACTAATGAAATCTGTTTTTGTCTGGTACCCATGTTTCAGATTGATCTATGACTTATGATTAGGCAGAGAAACAACACAGAGAGGAAGTTTTCATGGAAACGTCTATCGTTTATCTGCTGGTGTGGAATAGAAGAGGGAAAATCAATGGTTTCTTATGGGGTCAGTTTTACCTGCATGGTGGTTCTGGGTATAAACGGCCAGGAAAATTATCAAGAAAATTATCAATACAATATTAGAGCTTAAAGTAAATTTTACCTGATGGCAGTTAATAAAGCTGGACAATCTACCTGCTTTGCAAGGTTAATTCTTGGGCCCTAACTGCAAATATTCCAACTGTTTTTACAGTCTGAAATATCAGAAAAAAAAATTCTTATGGAATCTCATTTCACCTGCTAAGCCCGAGCCTCTTTTATTAGGCTACTGCTCAAAATTTACAGTCCATCTTTAAATGAGTGTAGCTCTGTAACTACATGATCTATTTGAATGATCAAGGCACAAAAATGAAGAAGGTACTTGTGAAATTTGTTCAGAAATGTAAATATGTGTATATATGTTACGCGTTTAGCACCACATTTTGACATTACCTCTTTCAACTTTCAAGCCAGTAGAGGGTTATAAGGACAAAGTACGAGAGATTTTGGTAAAAAAAAAAAAAAAAAAAAAAAATATATATATATATATATATATATATATATATATATATATATTCACATATATGTGTATATATATATATATATATATATATATATATATATATCTCCAAGTGAAATCCCCTCTTGTGCCATTTGGGCCCAATTTGGTCCAATTTGGCCCAATCTCTGCCATCTGAAATATCTCAGGTATCAATTTTTTTTACTCATATGCCATTATAGGTGGTCACTAAATCATGGAATTCTTTTTTTTTCCCTCAAATCACCCAGACCTCCATATAGTTCCCTTTCAAAGGAAGTCTTACAAAGGAACCAAAGTTTGACACCAAGAGGAGCAGATTTATTTTCAATGTCACAAAAAACACAAAATAAAGTGCAGAAAACTAAAAGAAACTGTTGAAACAAATGAAAACTGCACAAACATGACTAGAATTTTCAGTAGAGGCTGGGCTCTCAAATGCAACCATGTTTGTGTCTGTAGTACCAGGAACCATCCCACAGGGGGCGGAAGTGTCTGGCTACGTAGCTCTACGGCTACTTTGATATGTGGTCATTGATTTGATTCCTTCTGAGTTGGATGTGGTGTAGGAAAATGGTTATTTAGGCTTGTAGTTGAGCTTCTTCTGTTTAATTTGATGTGTAACGTGACTATTTTTGTGCAAAACTAGAGTGCACAGAGCGAGTTTGGTTGGATCAAGGCGAGCAGGACCAAATTTGGTCCCACTAGGGCTTAAGAGGTTAACTCCTCTATAGTTCTGTGGGTTAAGGATGTGATGTTTGTTTTTAAACTAGGGAAAACTGTTTTAGAACTTTTATAGAAGAACCCAGTTTTTAACAAACCAACCCTGCCCCTTGACCAGTTCTAAGTTTATTGTTTAAATGTTGGGCTGTCATGTGTGACGTGCCTCTTCAGTGGAGGTCTAGGACAGTGTCTGAGGGGTGGCAGACTGAGGTGGTGGTTCCCATTATATCTCGTTATATGGCATAAAAGTCAGACATGTTTCCAGAACATTAGCCTTCACCACGGCTGTTCCTTATTGCCCCTCTGTGATTTTCATGGGCAGGACCTCAGGGTACAGTCAAGGCGGGGAGGGTTTCTGGCTTGGGGGGGGGGCTAAGAATTTCATCTCCATAGTGTCCTGGAAAAGGTTACTATAGTTAACTCAAACAAAAAACTAGTTTAAATGTAAAAACGGGACGAAGGTGATAAACAGCATAGATGATTTGGAAAGGCTCACACCTCTCTATAGATGGCCTCCCAGCTGACAATGATATCAGAGCAGAAACCAAACCAAAGGTCAGAGGTCAAAGGAGACAGGATTGTTGACAGGCACAGTTCTGGGGAAGGCTACAGAAACATTTCTGCTGCTCTGGAAGTTCCCAAGAGAACGGTGGCCTCCAGGATTCTGACATGGAAGAAGTTTGGACCAACCAGGACTCTTCCAGAGCTGGTCACCATCGGGGGAGAAGGATCTTAGAGAGAGGTAGTGTTGTACTCAAGGCCACGCTTTCCAAGACCAAGACTTGCCCGAGACCAGAGTGCACCGAGACCAAGACAAGACCAAGACCATAAAATCGATTTTAAAAAAGCATGCCAAGGTTGAACGGTTACAGAGCATCTTCTCTTTAATTTTAGTTTTCTTTTTAATAAATCTGACGGATATAAACAAGGTGTTTGCCAAAGCACAACATGCAAAATCTCAAACCTTATTTTTTTTTTAATAACTTCTTGTAAAAATTAAATCCTTGTATGTATTTAAAAGCCACTAACAAGTTGGGAATTATTTGAAAAATCTGAAAATGAGATGTTCCTCTAGATTTGTCAGGTGAATGAGGCCTAAATTAAGTGTTCAGAGGTATTTCTGACTAGAAATAAGAAGGACTGATGTCTGAGTTTTTGCAGGTGTCTGACACATAAGGCACTCGAAAAAAGATTTCCAAGGAGGCAGAACAATCAGTGAGCTGATGCAGCTGTTTTAAGTCAAATTACAACATTAAATAATCAGGAATAGTTCAACTGAAAATAATATATGCCCAGCCTAGGTAAAAAAAACAGTAAAAAATACTCAGAAATCCAAGTTCACCATCATGAGCAAACAAACAGAGGTATGGTTGCTAAAGACCACAAAACATGTCCTCAAAAATCTCCTTTCTTTAATGGGAAATGAAGATTTAAAGAAGATTTTGATTATATTTATGAAACATAAGAGACTGCAGCATTTTGTGACCAAAATATGCACGGTGAGGTTTCATTATGATGAAGAATGGGGATCGTTTATTTTTACCTAGACTGATACTGTTGTTGATATTCCTTATTGATCAGAGTCATTATTGATACCACTTTTCTATAGATCAGAGTAAAGACAAAATGAGGATAAATACTTACAATAGAAATGGTAAGAACTGAGTTGTGTTTGAGCTAAAATGTCATTATTCAGTCTGTAACATCTGTTCTATATCCTTCAAATACAACTTCCTCATATTCAAAGCTGCATTCAGTGATGTTTCCCATCAAAAAAATTTCCTATCTTTTATTGGACATTTAAACATAGCATACCATATAGGATACAGTCATCTAATTTACTGAGGTTACCTGAACGCATCATATTTTCTGTCTCTCAGGTCGTAAAGTTTGCTAATAAAGTCTAATTCTGTCGATTCCAGCACTGATTTCTACACCGGGTTAATATTTTAACAAACAGGACTTGTTGTAAAGTTTGGGAGCACTTTTTTAGTTTTATCTGTGCACATGAAGAATAAAACTGTCTCAGACTCTCCTAGCTCACAGTCTCGTCCTTCTGTCGCCTCCCACCTCTCACTCCCGCTTGTGTGCAGGGGGGTGTGTCCCTCAGTCACGGGGGGTTGTTTTAGCAAGTGCTTCTCATGATAATCACACTGATGAAGTCGAAGAATAGCAGATCAGTACTGGTCTCGACTGGTCTTGATGCAAAATCCCGAGTCCGGCCAGTCCAAGACAAGACCAAGACCTTCAAAATGTGGTCTCAAGACCAAGACCAGTCTCAAGTACTACAACACTAGAGAGAGGAGACCAAGAACCTGATGGTCACTCTGACTGAGCTCCAAAGATCCTGTAGGAGATGGGACAAAGTTCCAGAAAGACAACCATCACTGCAGCTCTCCACTGATCTGGGCCTTACGGCAGAGAGGGCGGAAGGAGACCTGGACTTGTTTAGACAGTTCCAGTCATTACCCCATAAAGCCAGTGATGAGCAGTAGCTGTCCTGATGCACAAAGGTATCTAATTTGAGATCTCATGACTACAAAATCATCACAAACTTCACAGCATTTTAGAGAGCTAATCCGGGACAATTTTACCACGAAGCTGCACTCATGATTTTCTGCTGAACATGCTTTGGCTATTTCATCCTCTTATTGACTTATTACTACTCTGATTATCCTTTTATTCTCAAAGCCAGGCAGCAGACAGGTGTTGCAATAAGCATCAGTTATAAACACAAAGATCCTTCATGTGATGGCTGTTCCCAGTTTGTCTTCACTGAATCTAAGCCACTAATCAGAGATCTGGATCATGGTTTGAATATCCTCCTTAATAATGTTTTGTTGGTGAAAGCACGCTGTGCCTTAAAGGAACACGAAGTTTCTGTGATCAGATAACAGCACAAAGAGAGTAATAATCAATAAAATAACAGATAAAGGAGGTGATGATAACAGTCTGCAGACGTTTCTGTTAAAACAACCAGAGTAAAATAAAAAGTCGGCTGTAAATTTGATGGTTGGTGTTACTGTGAGCGGTTTCTCCTCTTGTACTAACGTGTTAAGCGTTTTGATCTGTGCTCTCAGCGTCTCTTTATCTGCTCACATCAGATCAGAATAATGTGAGCGCAGCAGCAGCTCATCCCTGCAGACGCCGTCTACATGTGACCTCTAAAAGTTAACGAGCTGTGGACGTGGAACGGGGGTCTCTCTCTGGTCAGCGGGCTGGCGTGACAGAAAACGATCCGGCGGAGGAGAGACAGCGCCGACCCCGGCTCGCTTTATGGGAAGCCATCAGAGACCTGTGGGCTGTGAAAAACCCTCTTCAGCCAAATGGGCTGCATATAAAAGAGGGAATAAAACGACGACAGCGCAGAGGACGGAGCAGCAGAAACATCACGAGGACAGAAAGTAACAACGCAGAACATGCAGGAACACTGCAGAGAACAGGAGAGTACAGTAAAGTACATTAAAAACCTGCAGGGAACAGAGGAACAGGAGAGTAAAGGATGCTAAAACTCTGCAGACAACAGCTAAGTACTCCAAATTACATTAATAACCTGCAGGGAACAGAAGAGTACAGTAAAGCACATCTGCAGTTCCAAAAAAGTTGGGTCACTATGTGAAATACAAATAAAAACAGAAGTCAATGATTGTAAAATCTCATAAACCCAGATTTGATTCTGAATAGAACAGAAACAACATATCAGATGTTGAAACTGAGACATTTGACCATTTCATGACAAATATTAGCTCATTTTGAATTTGATGGCAGCAACACATGCCAGAAAAGTAGGGACAGGGAATCTGAGGAAAATGGTCCTGAATGTAAAACTGTGAAGACGTTGAATCTCCCTCCATCTACAGTCCATAATATCATCAACAGATTCAGAGAATCTGGAGAAAGGGACAAGGCTGAAGGGGCCCTCAGGGGCCACTGCATTAAAAACAGGCATGATTCTGTACTGAAATCCCTGCATAGGCTCAGGAACATTTCAGAAATCATTGTCTGTCAACACAGTTGGCCGTCCCATCCACTAATGACAGTTAAATCTGGATCATGGAGAGAAAAAGCCAAATGTGAACAGGATCCAGAAACACTGTGGTCCGTCTTCTCTGGACCAAAGCTCATTTAACATGGAGGAAACATGGAAAACTGTTCTGTGGTTAGAGGAAACCACAGACGCCATGTCCTGTGGACTAAAGAGGAGAGGGAGCATCCAGCTTGTTCTCCTTGCTCAGGTCTAAAGCCTGCATCTCTGATGGTATGGGGTTGCATTAGTGTCTATGGCGTGGGCAGCTCTAACATCTGGAAAGGAACTATCAATGCTGAACAGTAGAGAGAGCTTTTAGAGCAACATATGCTCCCATCCAGACAACGTCTCTGTCAGGGAAGGCCTCGACTATTTCAGCAAGACCATGCTAAACCACATCCATCACAACAGCATGGCTTCACAGGAGAAGAGTCCAGGTCCTGACCTGGTCTGCCTGCTGTCCAGACCTTTCATAAGAGAGCAGGGACCAAGCAACTGGTCTCCTCACTTCCCAGATGTGTAGGGATTGTTGTTAAAAGAACAGGGGATTTGAGAGGGAATAACAATAAATTTCACTCAATATGGGACTCAGTTTTAACATATGTGGGGGGGTCTGGGGGTCTTGCCTGACAGTATTTAGTTGGCTTCTCCTTTTAGGGTTATCTGCCCTCCACAAATTCCAGTCCATCTCGGCATCCCGTCTTTAATTATATTCATTCATTCTCTTTAATCTCAGTACTATTTCCTACATATTTAGTATACTATTTTTTTTTGGCCCTTACTTGTATTTTCCTGTGTTAGTCTGTTTCTAAATTTGGGCTGTGGTCTGGCCTGTTTTCCCTCACATCCCACCCAATTTGCTAAAACTGCCTTTGCATGTATGCCTTCTGTGTTATGACTTGTTCTTTTAATATTTATTTATTTATTTATTTGGCACACTTTACACTTAAAACTTACATGTACTTACATATGTCAAAACTAGGTACAGTGTATCCTCACCTGAAAAGGTTTTGTTTTTAATTTAATGGTAAACCCTATACATAGAGCTATGTGTCCTTGTGTGTGTGTGTGTGTGTGTGTGGGGGGGGGGGGGGTCTCGTTTGTTCAATTTAAAAGAAAAACTGGAAATGTGTATTGTAAGCATATTGATACTCTGTGCTTGTATATTTCAAAATAAAAATTATTCTACAAAAAAAAAAAAAAAAAGAACAGGGGATGCTGCTGAGTGGGAAACATGGTCGTGTCCCTACTTTTTTGAGATGTGTTGCTGCTGTCAGTTTCAAAATGAGCTAATATTTTTCCTGAAATGTTAAAATGTCTCAGTTTAAAATCTGATATGTTGTTTCTGTTCTGTTGTGAATCAAATATTTTACACAGCTATCCAACTCTTTTGGAAATGGGGTTGTACCTTAAAACACTGCAGAATAGGTCCTCTGGACCAACTACTAGTCTGAGCCCTCCGGGGTTTTCTTGCCCAGACCCAGGTGTTAATCTATGAACTGGTGCTAGATTAAGTACCAGCTCTCAACCAGGCCTGGACCTGGTCAGGTGTAAAAGAGGAGAGAAGTATAAGAACGCAGGAAGCTTAACTACACTGAAGAAAATAGCACATGATTATAGAACTGACAGAATAAAGGAGTTATTTTGGAGCTTAATCACGTCAGGATTAACACTTTAATAACAGCTTACCTGGCATCCCCTATCAGGTCTGTGGATGTTTTTATAGAAACTGATTTCATGTTGTCTCATTAACATTTGCACAAAAGCCTGGAAAGAATCAGACATCAACTGAAATCACATTCAGTACAGATTTAATGTCCCTTCTTTTAGCTCGGTAAAAATCTGATGATTCAGGCATTTTTTTTACCATGTACCAAAAAAATATAAAGTGAAAGGAGGTCTGGAGTTAAACTATGGACTCTATGATCTAAAGATTCAGAAATCCACAACTGTGCTGCAGTAGTAGTCCATCAGAGTAACTGCAGTATTATTCAGAGTACTGCAGTACACAGTGTACTGCTGCTGTAGGACCAAAGTGTCCTCAGAGTACCCCCCCCCATCCCCCACCCCCACTTAAGAGAGATGCTGCTGGTTGAGCTGATAGAGCACTTTATAGCATCCAGTCATCCCGCTGAGTCAGCAGCTTCGCGGAGACAGAGCGAAGGGAGAGAGAGAGATTAAGGAGAGGGTGAGAGAAGGTGAACGAGAGGAGAGGGGAGGAGATGAAAGAGAGGAGAGGAAGGAGGTGAAAGAGAGAGGAGAGAGAAGTGAAGGAGGGACAGAGAAAAGAAAACAGGAAGTTCCTTAAGAGAGACGTGTCTGTAGGAAGCTGCAGAATGATCTATCAACGGAAAGTGATCAACATGTTTCAGGGACAGGTTGGCGACGAGACAAAGAAGATGAATGGATTCTTTTTGGTGCAGAGGAAATGAACAGATGCAAGGTTTTAATATTTTTAGATAAAAACAGATTCTAAAGGTGCAAAAATTAAACTGTAAATAGCCCATATTCTGCATCCAATGCACACTTTCCACAGTGAGTGCTTTTGTCTTTCTACAGGACAATAAAAAAAATTGGATTTAACTCTTTTAGCAGAGGTTACAGTTGAGATCATCAGTATGAGGACTAATATGGGACAACTGATGGTAACAAAACTTTCACAAAGCTCTGGTCAAATATTAGTTTGGATGATTTGTTGGTGTTTTCAGTGGAGGATGGCTGTTGTAAACAGCTAAATTATGGTAGCAGCTAACAGGCTAACTTAGAGCTAACGGTGCTAATGTGAAGCTAAGTGCTGCTGCTGTTATGATGTGTTATATGCAGGCATATATTGTGCAGCTGACTGCATGTGTGTAAGGAATAGCTCACAATCTTTGGCAAGACAATAGTGCCAAATTTGAAAATGGCCTTGAACTCTGTGTGCTGCAGAATAAAGATTTGAAACTAAGAAATCAAATAGTTTTGTTTATAATTTTGATCATTTTCCAGTAAAAGCGCAGAGCAGTGTATTTCTGTTGTCTGAGTGAACCGTAATCCCTATGTACTTCAGTAATTGACTGTGTTTGTGTGTTACCTTTGGCACAGGCAGATGGAGGTTGTTTGGAGACTCCTGATGACTGATGTCGGTCCTCCTGTCTCCTCCTTCAACCTTCAAACACAAACAGGAGTTCAGATCAGACCCACAGTGAGACAAAGCACATTTAAACCGTCAGAGAGAGTCCCACAGACATACCACCAGAGGTTTTCTGATGCCGAGTCGAACCGTTCCAGGCGGGGCAGACTTCAGGACCTCAACGGCCTCGCTCAGAGTCAGCTGATCCACCTGAGTCTGGTTCACTGACACTAGTTGATCTCCGGGGAGTAAACCTCCGTGACGCTCTGCTGGACTGCCGGGGACCAGAGAGCGGACCACCATCACACAGCGGCTGGGGTCCACGGGGTCCTGAAGAGAGAGTCCAGTATTACTGTAACAGCCTTTAGTCTGGGTTAGTCGTCTATTAAACTTCTGTTAAAGGAAATTATAATGAATGAGAGCCTACAACTACAGCCGGACTTCTTTAAAAACCTGCACACCAGAGAAAAGATCACAATTAATACCAAAGGTTTCAGCTTTTGCTGTATTTATGATTCAAAATACAACATCAATAACATGAAGGGCACTGCTACCACAGAAACACATGACAGAAAAGAGGAAATTTAACTATAATAAATGTATTTATTACAGCTCTGTATCCAAACAAAGACGCAGATAAAGTCTACACAGCCAGAGCCAGGGCTCGGCTTACAGACCTGCCTCAGATTTTCTCTAAAGCTCTGAATTTTTCAGGTTTGTAAAAGGTATGCTGATGCTGTGTAAGGACCCTGCTGATAAAAACAGCCGTTTCGTTCTTGTAGATAAAGTGACTAAAAACGCATTTTTACTTCATAGAATTTAAACACACAGGAATAGAAAAGTGATTTAACATCACACTAATGAGGCCACATTTTAGTCATGAAAAACATCTAAGTTTATAAAATTAAGCTGAAAAATCATGAAAAATTAGGCAGTAAAATCTGCTCTAGGAATGTGTGGACGTGTCAGCTGAGCCTAAGCCACGCCCACTCAGGAGAAATAGGACTCTCTTAAAACAATAAAATGCTTCTGATCAGAGCTCAGCTGCCTGGCTCTGTGCCAGAGCAGAGACAGAAGTCTGGGATAATGTTTACTGTTTTCTGGTACAAATCTCTCTCTTATGATCCTTTAATAACCTGTAGACCACTGTGGCTGATAGATTTGGTAAATTTACCTCACAGTGAACAAGAAAACAGCATGTAGCTGGCTGTTAACTTTCATTGAAGGCAGTAGCATCACATAACAACAGACTGGACTGAGATGAAATGCTCTGTGATTTTATATCATTGTAGCATTAGGGGGGCGGGGTCATTCCTATAGAGGCCGATGACATCATGGGCGTAGATTCAGGAAAGAGGTGACCAACTTTCACACATAGATCTCTGTGTTTTCACATGTTTACAGCAACCATATTCCAACAATTCAGTGTGTTAAGACACCAAGTTTGAATTTCACTTTATAGGGAAATTCGTGCATCATTCATTCATTTAGTATTTGATTGATAATTGCATATCAAATAAATGAAAAATGGCTCATTGTTCACTTTTCTGTTTTAAAAACCAAATCTAGTAATGAAAAAAGTGTTCATTTTCTAGTTGTTATTTCTGAAGCAAAAGCAAATAAACAAGAAATGACACATGCTTTTTGACTTTTGCTATTTATGTTGGGATCAAAGAATATAATATGAAAAAACAGCTGTAAGCAGTCAATTTGATTGCAATATTTTTTTTGTGTAACCTGGTGCAGGTGTTGTGCTCAGAAAAGCATCCTGAGAATCGCATGCCCATCACTGAGGAGTTCACGCTTCCTGTAATGATATATGGGAACACAAATCCCAGCAGTTAGGGCGCACTCACACTAGGCAATCTGTACTGTGCCTGGGTACGTTTGAGCCTAAAAGTCCAGTACGTTTGACCAGCATGACTACACCCTTCCGTGCTTGGATGTGGCATGCTTCCCTGGCTCAAGCAGGGAAGGACAAGGTGGACCAAAGCATGGCACGAATGCAAATGAAGGAGCACAAGTGCAAGAATGTGACTTAACTTGGTGCCGGTGTTTGTGTTTCTGTATATTATTCCAGGAAGCGTGAACTCCTCAGTGATGGGCATGTGATTCTCAGGATGCTTGTCTGAGCACAACACCTGCACCAGGTTATGCAAATTAATATTGAAATCACACTAACTGCTTATGCCTGTTTTTTCATATTACATTCTCTGATCCCAACATTTATAGCAAAAGAAAAAAAAGGCAAATCATTTCTTGATTATTTGATTTCATTTCAGAAATGAAAACTAGAAAATGAACATTTTTTTCATTATTTCTTACTCAATTATTAATCAAATATTCAACGAACGAATGATACACAGATTCAGGGACTTTAACAATGTCTAATTTTCATTATCAAATCTGAAACCACACATTTTGTTTCTTATTTTTACTCTGAATTTCCACTCTACCATACACCTCTAGGACTAAACATCAGACAGTTTCTGTCTATGCCGTGTTGTTCCTTCTGTGATGATTCATACATTTGTTGGCATTTTACAGTTTTTCCACAACAGCTACACCACGGTTTCCCCTTCTCTGAGCAACATGGTCATTTGCTTTAACTCATTTATCAAATCAGCCTCTCTGTTGATAAAACTTTAAAGACAAAGTAAACACCTTAAGATTTTTTCAGCTGTAAACTGAAGTACCTGACTGTACTCTGATGAAACACATCAATGATGGTATTATTTCTGACATTTTCACCAAACCTTAAAAATCTGTGTTTTCTGGCTTTAGATCAGCTCAAACAGACATCTGCTTTGTAAACTGTTTCTGAGAATGATGTGATGTAGAAACCTGGGTATGATGGCTTTCTACATCACAAAATTTATAGAAAAGGTAGGATGCTACCGCCTCTAATTAGCATTACTGCTCAGACACTGCTGCCATCCTCTCCTGCACTGAGAGCTCCAGCTTCAGTACCAGGACCACCACAGTCCACCAGAACACTACTGCCAGCTTTAGGGGACTCTGGAGGGGAAAGTAGTGAGGCAGTAGTGCTGCAGGAGTCTGGGCCATGATCCATTTTTCTCTGGCTTGGAGACGTCACTGTCGCTCCTGCCTCATCTGGACAACGGAGGCGGAGTTAGCGTTGAGCTGGGGGTTTACTTAGACTTTGCACACTTTTCCTGGTTAAACATGATTTCACACTTTTAACATGGTCCTGTGCCCGGGCCCACTTGCGTCTGTACTCAGTCTGATACAGCAGGTGGCGGTGTGCACATAGCTGGTTTGCAAACCCGCCAAGGAGGAGAAGGAGAAGAATTTAACATTACAACCACTGGGGTCATACCTGAGCGAAGACTGTTAATGTAACCTGGCAAAAAAGTCCACCCTGCCACCATGGATGTTTTTAAAATCACGTTTTATGATGCCAGCAACTTCGCTCTTCATATCGACACATCTATGTGTAGTTTAAAGGGTTAAATGGGCTCGCACTTCGTGGATACGGCGCTTTCTGATGTGACAGGTGGCGACCTTTGTTCATCCGTAAGATGAGCCATAACAGACCTGCTTCACTCAGATTATTTCTGGCATTTATTGAGGAAAAAGAGAAGTTAGACATGATCTAAAGATGATTACAGAAGATTCCAGGGGAGCGTGTCCGTGGATCCATAGTTTGGGCTAAGCTCCGGACATTTCCCTAAAACATTTCCCAGTCCTCTTTCTTTTCCTCCACAGTTTGTGAATGTGAACATGAAAAGCTGCAGCAGATGTCCACTATTATCACTGATTCTGTCTTTTTGCTTCATGCAGTAACCATGCATCTCTCTTAAAAATAAAAATTACCAGGAAATAAATTCATGACTTCAATAACAGAAAAACTTTCTGCCATTTTCTCCAACGTTTGAACATAGAAATTATCCTGCGCCTCAGTGTCTCCATGAGTCTTTATAATAGGACACTTAACCTCCTAAGACCCTGCGTGCACATATGGGGACATAACACTTTAATTCTTAACATACTAACAGTTTCTGCTTTGATTATTTTTTTAGGTTTTTGTCTGGAATGTCCACAAAAGTTTAAGGAATTTGCTTAAAATTTAGGCAAATATGCCATTTCAATATTTCAGGGAATTTGCCTGGAAATTTTCAAGTATTCTTATGGAAATTCAATGTACGTGTTTTTACATTTTGGAGCGATGGATCGGAAATTTTGGGGGAAATTTTTGAATTTTTCTTGGAAATATGGGAAAATTGTGGGGATGGTTGGGAAAATTTGTTTGAAAATTTCCAGGCCTTTTTATGGAAATCAAGGAAATGAATTTGATTTTTTTTTAGGAATTTGGTTGGGAATTTGGAGGTGGGGGTGTTTCTTAGAACAGTGGTTCTCAACCTTTTCAGTCTGCGACCCCCAAAATTAAGGTGCCAGAGACCGGAGACCCCCACTGTACCTGGAGGTGGTTGAACACAGACATGCACAATCAAGAATAGTCATTTGCAGCCAAGGCCGTCCATAAGGAGGGATAAATGGAGAGCTTTCTGGGGCCCAGCCAAACTGGGGGCCAAAAGTGGCAAAAAATGTGTGGAAAATTTGGTGAAATTGGATTTAAAAAGTGAGATAAAGTGGTTTAAACTTGCAAAAATTGGCTTTAAAAATAGTGAAATGTAGTTAAAATGTGGTTACAATGGGCACAAAATGGAATAAAAAGTGAATAAAAGAAGTTAATAGTGTCAATAATGGGTCAACAGAGGCAATAATAGGTGGAAAGTGCCCATAATTGTTAGAAATTGACAAAAAATGGGTTTAGAGTGGCAAAATGTGTTAAAATTGGCAAAAATTGGTGGCGAGAAAGTGATGGAAATGGGTTCAAATTTGGCAAAATTGGTGTAAAGTAGCAAAAATGGGTAAAAAAGAGACAAAAATTGATCCAAATTGTGCTGAAATTGATGAAAAGTGGCAAATATTTCTAAAAAAAACTGGGTGGCAGAAAATAATTTCAAAAGTTTTCATAGTTTTTTAAGGCATCTGGCGACCCTCAATGGGGTCCTGACCCCCACATTGAGAACCACTGAAGAATACTCATGGAAGTTTTAAAAAATTAGTTTGAATGTTTGAATGTTTTGTCTTTGTCATGAAAATTTGGAGAATGTTTTTGTAAATTTTTAAGAATATTCCATGGAATTTGTATATATTTGCTTTCAAATTTGTTTTTTTTTTTTTTAGGAATTCCCATCTTTTTTTTCACTTGTTTTACTGTTGAAAGAGGCTTTATGATAAAGTTTCACTGTAACATTTAGGGACTTTTCAGAGGAACTTTAGGGTACTTTTAATGGAATACTTCATAAATATGTTTAAGGATTTAACAGAAGATTTAGGTAATTTCCTTGAATTTTGTGGGAATTTGTGTGGGTTTTGGAAAAGAAAATTTCCAAGAAATTCCAGTTGAAAGACCAGGCAGATGTTTGAAACTATCAGATCATACTTATCCCAAATAAATGGGAGAAACTTAAAATGCTTCCAAAACTAAAGCTCAGGTCTCAGGAGGTTAAATCTGATTTTTTTTTGCACATGTCGAACCATTTGCATGCTTAATAGCGGGAGAAATCCGAGTAAATAAACTACTGTCTTTGTCTTTATATATGTAGAAATATTTTCAGTATCGACACGTCAAATAAACCCAAAGGAATAAATCTGGCAGACCTTCTTAGCCAAGCACTCATAAATAACAAAAAAGGCAAAGAGATTCTTTATTTAAGGAAGAAACCCAGTCCAGCCTTCAAATTCCAGACAGGAGAGAAGAATTATTTGGTACAAAAAGCCCACGTCTCCTCCCACATTCCTCCCACAAAAAAGAGAAGAGCGAGGCATAGGGGTGAGGGCGTCCCGACAGTTCTGGTCCCGTCACTCAGGCTGACTGTGTCTCAGGGAGAGACAGGCAGGGGGAGACAGAGACCAGAGAAATGACACAAATCCTTCTGAACAAACACACAACAACACACAAACATGCAGCGGAGAGGTCGGAGCCAGGATAACGCCGGATCTAACGCCACTGCTGTGAGACGAAAGTTAAAGGGACGCCGAGGAGACGAGGAAACTTCAGGAGACAGATTCAGACCATCCGAGGGATTTTAATGCTCCAGTCAGAGGCTGTGTCACCCCTAGAATAGGATAGATACCAGACAGGGGCCTCGTTCACCTAAGGGCCCCAACATTTAGGTAAAAGTGAGGGAGTGAAAATGAGTTTTTATAATGAAAATAAGTGGCTTAGAGCTCATTAAATACACTGAAACAGTCTCATTACTCCAGACATCCCTAAAGGACCCCTGCACCCACAGGTGGTTTTACCTCAAGGTAAGGGTACAGAGGGTCTTGTGAGATAACAATTACAGGTGAGCATCAAATATGACGTCTGTCTGAAATAGGGCCCAGCACTATTCAAATTTTACTGGAATTGCAATTTAGGCCAAAGGACAGGAGGTGCAGCGTCTCTTTAATGTTGACTGTGTGTCAAAGATCCGCCTCATGTGCAATCTTAATTTGAGTATTTTAACTCAATTTAGCATAAATTACAAAGAGTTTTAAGTCATTCATTTATGAAAAAAACAGAATCTTACATGTTAGTGTTGTAAATGTGCATGTATGAAAACTTTGAATTTTTTTAGATTTTAAGCTGGAAAGTTGAAAAATTCATTCAAAATAGATTATGTGCTAAACATTTGTGGGAAAAGAAGTAACCTGAGGTAAGTATACATAGGTCATTCAGAAAGTATTAAGAATCTTTTCAACAACTCTGCAAATGTAGCTCAGGTTCCTCCATGTCTCTGGTCTTTGCTGAGATGTTTCTACACCTTGACTGGAGTCCACCTGTGCTAAATTAACCTGATTGGACATGATTCTAAAGGCTCACACCTCTCTACAGAAGGCCTCGTACCTGACAATGATAGCAGAGCAGAAACCAAGCCATGAGGTCAGAGACAGGATTGTTGACAGGCACAGAGCTTTCAAAGGCTACAGAAACATTTCTGCTGCTCTGAAGGTTCCCTAGAGAACAGTGGCCTCCAGAATTCTCACATGGAAGAAGTTTGGACCAACCAGGACTCTTCTAGAGCTGGTCACCATCAGGGGAGAAGGTCCTTAGTGAGAGAGGTGTCCAAGAACCTGATGGTCACTCTGACTGAGCTCCAGAGATCCTGTGTGGAGATGGGACAAAGTTCTAGAAGGACAACCATCACTGCAGCCCTCCACTGATTTCCAGCAGTCTCCAGGTAGAAGACTCCTCAGTGGAAACACATGAAAGTCTGATTGGAGTTTGCAGAAAAGCCCCTGAAGGACTCTCAGACTGTGAGAAACCAGATTCTCTGGTCTGAGGAAACCAAGCTCGAACTGTCTGGCCTCACTTCTAAACGTTATATCTGTAGGAAACCAGGCACTGCTGATCACCTGATCAATACCACCCCAACAGGAAAGCATGGTGGTGGCAGCATCATGCTGTGGGGGTGCTTTTCAGCAGCAGGGACTGGGAGACTGGTCAGGGTTGAGGGAAAGTACAGAGATATCCTCAATGAAAACCTGTTCCTCTGTGCTCAGGACCGCCGACTGGGCTGCAGGTTCTCCTTTCAACATGACAATGATCCTAAGACCACAGCCAGGACAACACAGGAGTAGATTAGGGACAACTCTGTGAATGTTCTAGAGGGACAAAGCCAGATCCCTGACCTGAAGCCTATCTAACATCTCTGGAGAGACCTGAAAATGTCTGTCCACCACACCCCCATCCAACCTGACTGAGCTTAAGAGGATCTGCAAAGAGAAATGGCAAAAAATCCCCCAGTCCAGGTATGCAAAGCTTGTTGGGTCACATTTAAAAAGACTGGAGGCTGTAATACTGCCAAAGGTGCTTCAACTAAATACAGAGTAAAGGGTCTGGATACTTAAGCTAATGTGATATTCCAGTTTTTAGTTTTAATACATTTTCAAAGATGTCTAAAATTCTGTTTCATGACTGCAGCATCAGGCTGCAACATCACAAAACTGAAAAAGTAAAGTGGGTCTGAATACTTTTTGGATGCACTGTAATATCGATATCTAACAGAGTAAAATACAAAACTATTCCTGTGTTCTTCATGCTACTCTCCTGAAACGACACAGTTCACTTTTGAAGACAAGTTAACAGCTCATACCTCAACCCCTAAATGGATATGAAGTTGACTTTAAGTAAATATGGTAAAAAAAAAAAAAAAGCAGAACTTGTCTTGATTCATTGATTTTTCTTATTTAAGAAAGAAGTGACTATTCCTAGGTGGTCTCAATCAGTGCTGGTGTCTTTACTGGTCTAATTTAAAGGTGTAAACTGGCAGGTTCTTCTCCAACACTGAGCTCTGATTCAGCAGCCGGTCAAACTTTTCCCACAGTCAGCAGCTCTGATTTTAAACACTACATGACAGATCCTGGACTTTTTATTTCCCCGTCATTTCTCTAAAGTTTCACACTAAATCTATCACTGTGTGCTCAAAAGTTTCAGGACTATCAGAGGGAATCTGTAGATCTTCAGAACATCGATCATGAGGACAGAGAAATAAGGATGAAAACACACAAACAGCACCGCTTCTGTTTTTGTTGTTTTAAAAAATGAGGAGATGATCCCTATCTCTTTAAAAAAGTGGATTTGAGCCTCAGTTATAGACGGTTAGATTCAGTTCAAAGCTTCAATGGTGAAGAAAATGGGTGTTTGAGACTGAGCTGCACCAAAAATCACATCTCTGGATCTTATGGGACTTTAAGCATGGTGTGAAGTTGTGTCACGGCAGGTTTCTCTCTGTAGTGTGATTGAAAAGAGCTGTGAGCAAAAATCACATCCTGATATACAGTCATGCATAAAGGAATGAATCAAGCTCAACAACTGTCGGTGCACGATGTGTGTCACTCGGCAGCCAAGGTTAGGCTTGACAGCACCTCTTCTTAACCTGTCATGATACACCTGGAGATGACTGGTGGTTTTCAGGCCCTTGGACATCCACAGCACAACCAGGGACTCATGGCAACCCTACAAGACAGTAGGGTCCTACGGACGGATGGACCCAACAGGACAGTACCTTAGGCCACATATTCCCAAAGTCAGGGTCGGGTCTGATGGATGGACCCTACAGGACAGTACCCTAGGCCACATATTCCCAAAGTCAGGGTCGGGTCTGATGGATGGACCCTACAGGACAGTACCCTAGGCCACATATTCCCAAAGTCAGGGTCGGGTCTGATGGATGGACCCAACAGGACAGTACCTTAGGCCACATATTCCCAAAGTCAGGGTCAGGTCTGATGGATGGACCCTACAGGACAGTACCCTAGGCCACTTACTCCCTTAGGTTGGATATGATGGATGGGGTTCAGGAGACTTCTTTGGGCCATTAAATGAGTTTCTAGGATCCTCTTTGCTACATTTTTTAATGTGACATTTATCTACTGGGCGGTAGGCCAGTCAGTGCTCTCAGTGTGCTGATCCAGAGTGATGTAGACCGGCTCTAGGTGCTGGAAACTTCCCCTCTGTGGTGGGAGGAGAGAAGTTCAACCTCCTCAGACCTCGCACATTCATATTACAGTTTCCTGCAACACAGGAATGCTTTCTGCTGTCACTTTTAAAAATAATTGTCCATTAAACGTCTGCTGGAGTTTGAGTAAATACTTGACAAATTTCCAGGAATTTTCATGAAATTCAGGAAATGTGATATTTTCAGGAATTTGCTTGGATTTCAAGACAAATTCAAGGAAATTTTGGTGATGAGTTTGTATATTTTAGAGGGTTTCAGTGGAATTTTTTCAGATGGTTTCGTCTTTAATTTTTTAGGGGATTTTACTTAGAGATTTTTACGAAAATTTTGGAAATACATTTTAAAGGTTTTGTTAAATTTGAAGTCTGGGTGGTATTCTTTGGTATTTTCATTTTAGTTTCAGGTCATTTTATTGGAATGTTTAAGGGAATTTAATCAGATCTTTTTATTTGATAGGAATTTGGGGGGTATCCTTTGGAAATTTTCAAGAAATTTCATTGAAATTTTAGGGAATTTTATCGGAATTTTTGTGGGAATTTGCTTTGAATTTTTTTGAGACATTTTTGTGGAATTTTGGTGAATCTATTTGTTAAGTCTGGGAATTTGGTTGGGAGTTTTCTGAAAGGTGGGCTTTGTCATGTTCAGGAATTTCATGGACATTTCAGGGAATTTCATCTGAACTTTTACTGGAATTTGCTTTTAATTTTTCAAGGCATTTTTTCTATAAAAAATCTATGTGTTAAGTTTGAAACTTGGGTGGGAATTTTCTGAAAGGTGGGCTTTGTGATGTTCAAGAATTTCATGGAAATTTCAAGGAATTTGTTCTAATGTTGTAAAATTGGCATGGAACTTGGGCAAAACGGATTTTTAAAAAAGAATATTCAAGCAAATGAATTTGCTTGAATATTTTCAGGAGCTGGTATGGAACACTTGAGTAAATTATTATTGGAATGTTACTTACTGGAAGGTTTAATGATCCAGTTTCCCAGTTCGGGTCTCAGGAGGACATGTCTAAGTCCACGCACAGCCTCCTGGAGACAGGCAGGACTCTGTCCTTTTCTGGAGTTCATACTCAGATACTCACAACTGTCCAGATGCAGCTGTGTCAGGGTGAACAAGGGGGTCGCCTCCCTGAGACTTTATCTGAGTCTGACTGTGATTTGAGCTCGTGCACCAAACAGCAGTCCAGAGATTGCAGCCTTCCTGGAGTGTCTGGGTGGGTCCTGGAAGGGGTTCTGCAGAGAGACTCCATAGTTCTGCAGGAGGACTCCACCACCCACATGGGCCATGACAGAGGGGCTTGAGTCCTTTCACACTGCAACACTGGAATTTTCTGGAAATGGTCTGGGAAAGTGTTAATTTTGGCAGCTATTTTTAATTTCAGTCTCAGTCTGAGTCTTTAGATGAAATGTCTTTCAGTTTTAGTCCCATTTTAGTCATTTCTACCCTTTTCAGTTTTAGTCTTGTTTTAGTCGCCAAGAACTCAAACATTTTAGTCTAGATTTAGTCCATAAACAGTCCTCACATTTTAGTCTTCACTTTTAATCCAAGCATTTATTATCTTACTTTTTACTTCCTCTAAACTTAGTTTTTGTCAGTTTGTTAGTCTCAGTCTAGTTTTAGTCATCACTATTTTTGTTAGTCTAGTTTTTGTCATGAAAAAAGGTTGTCGACGAACATTTTTAGTCAGAGTTTTAGTCGGTGAAAAATAATTTGATCATAAAAACAATCAACATGGGGTGGCAATGATCCTGAGGTTCAGGTCTATCTGTGAACTTTTCCTGTGCGTTACAGCGACATAATAAATCTAAACTTTAGGATGCATTTGTAAAAGTCCGTATAAGGAAAGACAGCCGCTGTCAGAGCGATATTTGTCAATTTCATTTGGAAAAAAAAAAAGCACCAAAAAAAAACAAAGTCAAGTCTCATTCCAGGTAAAAATAAAGGTGTTAATGGGGGATTTTTAATCTAATTCTATTTAATTTAAGATCTGTTATTATTAATATGTTATGAAATATAGGTCGTCTATTTAGACGTTATTTTTCATGCACAGGTTAGCTTTGTGCAGCTGACTATTAATAAAATAACCTATATGATATTTTACATTTGTTTCATGTGCATTTGCAGCAATTATAATGTGATTTGGACCGTATCAGCCAGCCTCAATGCATTTCTTTTGCTGTTCTCTCTCCTTTTTTTCCTGCTCTATCATCTGTAGTTTCTCTCTGCCCAGACTTTTACAGTCTGAAAATAAATAAACCCTATTAATCCTAATAATTAGCACATTCTCTAGGCCTTTCACCGAATCAAAGTAGTTGTTGATTTGTTTTTTATCTTGCCGTTATTCTCTGCAGTATTAAAGGACAATTTTCTCTGTTTTAGTTCTAATTAATGCTTTTTTTTCCCTGTGAGGATTTCATGAATTCACATCAGTGTAATAAAGTTCATCCATAAGTTTTATTGTTGCTGGATGTGAGTGGGAGGACCGGCTTTTGTTCCAAGTTTACACCAAGTTTTAAAATGAAAAAAAGAAGTTTGGATGTAATTTATTCTGCCAGAACTTTTCCACAAACGCAGACGGAGAACTTTGACTGGACTTTGTCCCGTCCACAGCATGAACTCCACAAACAGCCTCGCTCGTCTCGGCTCCGCCTGTTCAACCAGACCGACCAGGATCCAAAGCCCTCGGAGACTCCTACACCGACTCGGAGAGCCTCTCCTGGTGAGAGCGGATGTACATTTTGTAAAATTCCCCTGTGTTGAACCCTGGGCATCGCCCGCGCTGCACAACGAGCTGCTGTGCCAAGTTTCCGGCTGCCAGAACAAAGCGGCGCTGTATTTTTAGACCCAACAACATGGCTACAGGTGGTGAGGAGTCAGAACTCAAGTCCTCCACTCCTACAAGATCCTCCGGAAAAAGAAAGGGCCTCTGCTGTCAAAAAGTGGAGATATCACAAACGGAGCAGAGGAAAAATACTGAAATTAAATATGTACTTTGCCAAAAGTAGTGAAATGTTTCCACGGTTGGCTTTTCCTGCACGGATAACAATGATTTTTTATTTTTTTATTAGGATATGTAGGTTGCAGAGCGTCGACACAAAGTTTGCAGACCTTTAGGATGAAACTCTGGGATGTTTTACTACTCAAGTATTCTTTAGTGTTTATCTGAACTTTAGACTTTACATTTCCATTTTTCAGGGCCTCAGAGCTTTTCTCATAATTAATTTACACTTTAAGGCCAAAAGTATGAGAGAGCCTCCTCTGCATTATTTCTTTCTCCCTCTTCATTCTTATTTACACTTTCATACTGCAGACGCCTTTCTTCCTCCACTTTCTGAGCGTCTCGGTTCGTTTCTCAGCTCCATTATCATTTATTTTCTGGAGTAGAAAAACTCGTCTGCACAAATCACTGACCTCCACTCAAACCAAAACGTCTTTGTGATGAAGTAAAAAAATCACTGAGTGCTAAAAAAGCCCGCATCACTCATCATCAGAGTCCAAACGGAGTGAATCCCTGCAGCGGGTTCTCTGAACTTGCAAATTGGTTGAAACCATCCTTTAAAACTGTACATAATAACACGGGGAGGCAGATACATCTGTCTGCAGATGTTCTGCCTTTTTTATTCTGGCTGATTAGATTTAGTACTTTTAACCAAAGACAGTGGCTCTGTCAGTCTCATCCACACCTCTCTGACTCTGAAACGCTCACTCTACAGAGAGTAAACACTCTCACAGGACTAAATCAGACCAGTTCTTCTAATTCAGGGCCTTTTCCTGGGATATTCAAATGAAAACACTGCGACTCTGCCAGTCTATCCTTCATCTATTTAAGTGTTTATTTTATTGTCAGTTTTTTCTCTCTTGGTAGCATGATTTTTTTACTCGTTTTACATTTTAATGCTCCTCATAAACCTAAAAAAAAAAAAAAACTAATAAAAAATAGAAAAATTAAAATATACATTCAAAAAAACAAATACTTTGTGCCTCTTAATGTGTGTTAATTCCGTGTCTGATATCTAGTTTTCTGTGTGGCTGCTCGGTTTTTGTCTGGAGCTCTGCAGCTCGTCTCGGTCAAAAAAAGGAGGAAAAGAGATTTTCAATCCCAGCAAGGTTAGAAAAAACAGAATCAGCTTTACTGGCCAAGAATTCTTATAAGAAACAAGGAATTTCAATCCAGTCAGCTTTACCTTAATGCCCAGGAATTACACATTAAATATGAAATTTATAAAAATGCATTAAATGAATATGCAAGAGTTTAGGTATCTTAGTTATATTTAAGTCAGTGTGCATTAATGGTAGATGCAAGGAGTGCAACAAAGCTGACTAGACATGACCTATGTGCACATGAGATGAGGCATTTATTTTATATAGATGTCTCTATCATATCATATTAAATATATATTTTGTAAAATAAAATAAATGGATTCAATTTTAACATTGGCATCGTTCTAATGCATATCTGTAGGATGCATCAGAGATTTGGTTCCCAACCTTTCTTCCTCAGGGCCCCTCCACTCATATCTAAGAAATTTAAAATCCCAAGACCCACCTAGAAAATTTACATCTCAATTTGAATTTTAGCTGAGGAAATCCCAACATAATGGGCTTACGTACACATGTTTTTGACAAGAGATCTATGCATAAGGTTTCTGTTATTTTTAGAAAAAATAATAAAGAGTATCGAATTATTTTCAAGAAATAAATCTCAAAATCTCAACTTTAGAGTCATTAATTTATGAAAAAAAAGTTTAATTTTTGTCAATGTACATGAGCCAAAACTGAGTATTTTGAGATTATAAATTTAAAAAGGTTAAAGTAAACCGCTGTTTTCAGTTTTAATTTCTTGTAAATTTTTTACTTTACGCTGCAGTAAATTTATGATGCTAAAAACATAAAATTTAGATTCTAATGTCAAAATTTATGACTTTATTTTGTTGTAAACATAGGAGTTTACAAATTTGAAGTATTTTAATATTTTGCCCTTTTTTAAATTAAAATTTACAGATGCTCTTTATTTTCTATCTTTAACCCTCTATGGTGCAGTGCTGCCTGTAGACAGCATACCACTTTGTGGCCTTGTGCACTCATGTAATACATTCCCAAGTATGAATGAATACTTTTAAAAAATGACAGGACCTTAAGTAACCCATAAAAGTGTTTTGACTTGTCATATGACGCTCTGGATGCCATCCTGGACCCTTTTTATGCAGACATTCTCCAAAACAGCTCAGCCATTGTGCTGCAAAAGAAACGCAAGAAAATATATTTTCCAGATATTTCTGAGGCTGGAAAAAATGTGTACATAATTATTGGTGGGTAAAGTTTAATTTCTAGTTGTTAAATGTTGCATTTTTGATGAATAAATAATGGAAAATTTTGCCAAAATAAACATGTTGCCTTGAGGCAACACCGCACCATTACGGAATACTGCAAACACCGTACTGTTATGGAGTGCACATTTTGGTATTGTGCATTTCAGTATAAATCTGTGATTACTAAAATAAAAACAAGGACAAGGACAGTGAGATTGATCACAATGAGAATGAGGATGAGGACAGTGAGGGTAAATGTACAGCAACAAATATTACCAGAATACACTAAGATCGATATTAAAAATAATTATTTTCATCATTAAAGTTAAAAAAACATGAACTGCAACCTGTTGCAGCTACTTTGTAATTCCAGTATGCTTTAAAAAACCTTTTGGTCAAAATTTAAATCATGTTTTTTTCTTGTTCATTCCATTCCATAATGGTGCAGTGTTGCCTTGAGGCAACGCACCCCAAAAAGGAAGCTTTCCAAAAAAAAAAAAAAAAAAGAAAGAAATAATAATAATAATAATAATTAGATTATGTTTATTTAGTCTATTTTATGACAAAAAACACCACAAATATTTTTTTTCCACCTGGCATCATACTGTGCACCATAGAGGGTTAAGGGTGGCCCTCCTTCACAGGCATTATGTTCATTATTCTGTTCTTGTTTTTTTAAATAAATGTACTTCTAGTTCTGACATATCAGAGCAGACAGGGCCCTGAGATCTTTGGTGCCCCCCATAGGGGTGTCTGGACCCCAGGTTGGGAACCACTGCTTAGATTACATCAGGATTTATTTAGTTTTAATTCATTTAGGAATAGGAGTGTTACTGCAAATGCATATTTCTACAGAATAACTCTGAGTCCAACAAAAATCAAAAACTAAGCGGAATCAGCAAATAAATAAAAAAAAACAAATAATAATAACTTTTTATTTATATAGCACTTCATAAGTAATCTAGTAATGCTGTCTCTGGTTGTAAAGTCAAGTCAAGGTTTATTTCTGTAGCACATTTAAAAACAACCCCTGCTACTGTAGAGCATTTAAAGGCTTAAAACACCAGATTAATATATAATGAAATAAAAGCACAATAAATAGACTAGACTCATTAAAACATAATAATAATAGGGGCATTAAAATGATATCAAAATGACAAGGTTGGCTAAAAAGCCAGAGCTAATAGGTGAGTGTTCAGCCAGGATTTAAAGTCGTCTACAGACTGAACAGTTCTGTTTTTTTTGAGGTAAACTGTTCCTTAGTCTGCAGCCACAGCAGATGCTCTGCCTGGAGCATGATGGTGCAAAAACTCAGACAGATAAGAAGGTTCCAGCCCTTCAACAAAACTAACCTGAAACTGACAGGAAGCCAGACGACTCTTTCCAGTTCGTTCCTTCAGTTTTTGGAAGCTAAATAAGCTCTGGACCCAAAAACAAGCTTTATGCATGTGCACCAGCACGGATTAGCAGTGTGGACATGATGTATCGTCCATACAGCCGTTAATCTTGATAATCGTCATCTTCATTAATGGCAGAGTGTTACTGCTGACAAAAATGACTCAAAATAAAACAAAAATTGGGTAAATTTACTGTCATGTTGGTATTTTTGCTCATGTGATGACTCTGAGAAACTGCATTACAAGGTGATGATGTAATCCAGGTGGACCAGGATCAGTGCTAACTCAGGCCAGCAGGGGACCAACAGGCTCCAGAGTAGGTGCACTTTTAACCCATGAAAGCCTGAAAACTCTAATTATAGCTAGAAAGTTCTCGTTTTCTGGAACTGAAATGTTTATTTAACTTTCTACTGAAATTAAAAAAAAAATCCAAATTTCCACAAAATTTAACAAATATTTTTTGTATCTCATTTGATGCGTTAGGTGTTTCTGGTAAGTGATAATCCACTTGAGGGCATTTTTATCATTTATCAGATTGTATTCAGACGTTTTTTAGTAATTTATTGATCATATTGATTAGATAGAGGTATCATAAAAGTATGTATCAAGTATGTTACAACGGCTTTAAGGGGTTAAACACAGATGAAATTCTAGTGAGTGATATTTTCTCTACAAATGTTTCTGTAAACAGTAGAATGACGTGCTTTTCCAAAAAGCTCTACCTTAGTCTCATCTGTCCTCAAAATGTTCTCCCAGAAGGATTGAGGCTTACTCAGGTACATTGTTGCAAACTCCAGTCTGGCTTTTTTCTGTCTCTTTGTCAGCAGTGGGGTTCTCCTGGGTCTCCTGCCATAGCGCTTCATCTCATTCAGATGACCACGTATGGTCTCAGCTGACATTTTTGCACCCTGAGTCTGCAGGACAGCCTGAGTCTGTGTGGAAGTTGACTGAGGATGTTTATCCACCATTCCAACTATCCTGCATTGCATTCTTTTGTCAGCTTTTCTCTTCTGTCCACGTCCAGGGAGATAAGCCACGGCTCCATGGTTATAAATAGTGATGCACGATAACTATTTTTCTGAACCGATACCGATAACCGATAATTTCCTACTCCTGATGACCGATAACCGATAATAACCGATATATTTTTTTTCAATTGTTGATTTATCAAAAGAAGTTTATTTGATGTGTGTATGCACATCTGGGCATAAGAAGGGGTTAATATGTAGTGAGCAAAGATATTTATAACTCATTTTAACTAATATCACTCATGTTTTTCAAAAAACAAAGCACCATTCTGACTTTATAACTGTGATTATAGTTCACTTTTCTTAGTGTGTACCAAGTACAACATACACAAACAACTGACATAGGTTTTCCCCCATAAAAGTAAATGATAACAGGCTGTTATGCTTAACAAATGGAGATATTTGGGGGTCTGGGTTTTTTTTCTTTTTGCTTAAGCCAGAATTAAAGCGAGCTGATGTTTGACATAAAGATTAAAAATATGCAGTGACATAAGTCATAGAGGTAGGTTAAGAATGTAAAGTCCACAGAGGTCTGTGGCTAACTTTTGTTTCTAACATCGATCAGACTGAAAGAAACCACATCAAACAGAGCAGGCAGGTATACATCTATGAAAGTAGCGATTGATCAGGACACTGTCTGTCTGATTTTGTTATTATAGCGTTGCGCCTTTTGGCTCTGGCAAGCTTTCTGCAGTTTTCAATGCCTGCTAATGCCCGCGGCTGAGGCTAGTGGCTGCTGCCGCTTCATTTTAACGTCATTAGGATGATGACTCTTAAGTGACTTATAAGATCCGTCAAGGACTTCTTTGTACTCTTTGCGACCTTTGCAGGGCAAATTCTACACACATGGTTGTGTTATCCTCCCCGTAAATACTGAACAACACCACCGTGTTGTTAGCATTTTAGCACGGGGGCTGCTACTTTCTCTTCTTCTTTGGTGCTTAATAGCAGGTCATGTACTGCAGTGCCACCTGCCGTTTCGGAATGTGTAGTCTCCTGAGAAAGAAAACAAACGCCAGCACTGCCATGCTGACAAAAATATAGATGTTATCGGGACTCGTCATAATGATATCGGACCGATAAGAATGACGTAATAATTTCCTGTTATCGGCCCAATAGTTATCGTGCACTACTAGTTATAAACTTCTTGATTATATTACACACAGTGGACAAAGGAATCTCAAGATCTCTGGAGATGGTCTTTAACCTTGAGATTGTTCATATTTTTCCACAATTTTGCTTCTGAAGTCCTCAGACGATTCTGGGCTCTTCTTTCTCTTCTCCATGCTTGGTGTGACACACACAGACACACAACACAAAGGCTGAGTCAACTTTTAGACATTCTAACTGGCTTCAGGTGTGATTTCTAGATTGCCAGCACCTGTTACTGCCACAGGTGAGTTTAAATGAGCATCACATGCTGGAAATAAAATGATTTATTCACAGTTTTAAAAGGGGGACAATCATTTTGTCCAGCCCATTTTTTGACTTTTGTGTAAAATTATTTCAATTTTGTCTTTTTTCTTCAGATTTTTTGTGTTGTTCCAATGCGCATAAATGAAATAAAAATGTGTATACCAAAAACATTTGTTTTTGCAACAATTTCTGGGAGAAAAGGTGTATTTTCTGGAAAAATTCCAGGGGCGCCAATACTTTGGTCCATGACCGTAGATGTCGGGGCTGAGTGAACATCGTACATTTTTAAAAACACATTCAAACAGGCTACTCTTCACTTATTATTTTTATATCATTGAAATCTAGATTGAAAGAGGGAAAATAACATATTTAAGCCCACTGACATGTCTGTAGACTGTAGAAGAATGTAACGTTTGGCTGTGGACACTCTGAAAGACTGTCAGCACACAGCGCTGCGACTGGGAGAGCAAATGCATTGTTGCCATAGCAACGACTCTCACGGTCACTCAGTTTAAAGTGATTTATTCCTGAAGTTCATTCACAAAAAAATCTGTCTCTACAAGATTTTGATTCTTGCATTAGCCCGTTTGATTCCTACTTCTACTATTGAATTTGTCATCCCCGGTTTAAACAACAGCAAACATTCACAGCACATTTTTGTCAAACAAAATATTCAACTTTGATCAGATATTTGCTGGTGTTTCTAACCTTTCAAAACCAGATTCCTATTTCCCTTTTCACATTTATCTCTTTACAACCCAAAACAATCCATCCATTTTTACAGTGCTCCTTCTGTTCAGGGTCATGGGGGCTGGTGACCTGACCTGCTGTCACTGGGCAAGCGATACAGAGCCAAACAACCAGGCATGCTCACACTCACACCTACGGGCAATTTAGAGCCACCAGTTAACCCAACCAGCATGTCTTTGGTGGTGTGAGGAAGCTGGAGTACCCGGAAGAGAACTTGCAAACTCTACACCAAAAGATCCTGACCAGGATTCGAGCAAGAAGGCTCTTTGATTAACTAAGGCTCAGGAGACAGCATCAGACAGCCTCAAACAAGCTGCGACCCTCAGTTCAGGGAAAGCAACTCCCACTTCCTGCTAAACGCTGGTATTCTAGAGCAGTGTGTGCTTAACTTAACACAGCAGTGTTACTATATACAGCATGACATTTTCTTCTTGTTCCTACCAACTTTAGTGAAGCCAAGCAGACCTACACACTCACTGACTAAAACCCTGCCTCCTCCCCCCTGTGTCAGAGCTGCTGTCAAACGTTTACAGTCAGCTGTGTGCTGGGACGGTTTGACTCACCATCATATCAGACTGGTTCTCTAATCTAACCGGTGTATCTGCTAAAGATGTTTGTATCAATGTTTTATTTACTGCAAGTCCAAGAAAATTAAAGAAAGCATGTATTTTTCACAAGACTGCAGAAATCCTGCACAAATTACTAAATTCTCACGAGTCTGAGGGGTCAAATCAGGACCAGAACCAGGTCTCAAACCATCCAGTCTGCAACCAGCCTAAATACAGACTGGGTCCATAAAAGAGAGCAGGAGAAGCTCACTATCAGTCCTCATGAACTAATTACAGCCGACTAATGCAGAAAAGAAGTGAATTTACAGTAAAGTTCAGCGTTAACCTGTGACATATTTAGAAGGTCTAAAGCAGCGTTACTCAACCAAAGAGCCAAACTGCTGAAAAATACCTTTGAGAGAGCCACAATCTAAGTGGTGAACAGTGGCAAAAACAGCTTTAAGTAGCAATAAAATGAGTTAAAGTGGAAAATATGGTCATAAAGGGGCCAAAATGGGGAGGGAAAGTGGAAAAAGGGTCAGAAAGTAGCAAAAATGGGTGAAAAGTGACAAAAAAATGAGTTACTGGTGGCAATAAGTGATCCAAAATTGGCAAAAACGGGAGTGAAAAGTGACTCAAACAGGCAAAAAGCTGTCAAGAGTGGCAAAAATGAGCAAAAAAATAGGAAACATTGTATTCAATGGCAAAAGGTAGCTTAAATGGGCAAAACGGTGAAAAGGGGCAAAAAAACTGAATAAAAGTCACAAAAAAGTGGAAAAAAGGGTAGAGAAATAGTTTTAAAAAAGTGGTTTAGAATGGCAAAAGGTAGCTTTAATGTGCAAAAGAAGGTGAAAAGAGCATAAATTGGTAGAAAATTGGCCAAAAAAGTGGCAAAAATGGGCAAAAAGGTAGGAAAAAGGGGGTATTTAATGGTAAAAGGTAGCTTTAATGTGCAAATAAGGTGAATAAGGTGGGATAAAAGGGGCAAAAAGTGGCAAAAATGGGCAAAAAGATAGGAAAAAATGGGTATTAAATTGCAAAAGGTAGCTTAAATGGGCAAAAAGGTTTGAGAAATATGGAAAGCGGCAAAAATGAGCAAAAAAGTAGGAAAAAGTGGTATTTAATGGCAAAAGTTAGCTTCAATGGATGAAAAGTGGCAAAAATGTTGGAAATGGGCAAAAAAGTTTCCCTTTATTAAGGTTTTCCAGGGGGATAATATTTAAAATGAAGATATAAAAGAGCCACAAATAATCACAAAAGAGCCACATGTTGAGTATCACTGGTCTACAGTCTCTCTCCTCCCTGCAGTCTTTAGAAATCAAAAATAAAATAGAAGGATAAATCTCTTCTTGCTGTATTTGCAGAGCTGTATTTTGGGTCGACTCCGTCCAGATGAGAACATCAGGTTTGTAGGAGGCCCGTCTTTCAGGTATGAAACAGTTCCCGTTTTTAAAGGTGTCAGTTTTTAGTGTAAACTGTGAGCCCGAGCGGAGACAGACAGGTCAGATCAGCTCTTCTCTTATTGCCTCCAACCATCTTTCACTCAACTCTGACAGCCGCAGAGTCAGTAACAGGAAACACTTTGGCAGCAACAACAGACCGACGTGCCCTTGGGCGAGAGATATAGAGGAACGGGAGGGAGAGAGAGAGAGGACTCTACTCATTTTATGGAAACTGTTGAAGGCTTGGTTTGCTCTGAGGTGAACCCAAGACAGTCTCAGCTTCACAGCTTCTGCTTCAATCAGAAAAAATTAGAATAAAGAAGGAAAATAAATATAAAATAATGTTTATTTAGAGTATTTCATTAACTAAGGACATTGTTAGAACTTTCTTCTTTGCTTGTTTTCTGTTTGTTTTCATTATCGATTAAATCTAGGCTGGTCAAGATTAATCCCATTATTTGCAATCATCTAAGATGCCCAACTGGTGTATTCATGTTTTTTAATTGCAAATAATCGTCCAGAGCACCTTTCAGAGCACTTAAAAAAAAAAAGCTTAAATGAGAGACTCTCCATAGGTCAGAAAGTAAATCTACCCAACTCCCTTTGAGACTGATCAATAACAAACCTGTTAATATCAAAAGTCAGTTTACTGAGAAATTTGATGTTTTATTTTGATATTTTCCATCAAAGTGTAAAAAAAGGAATTTAAGGGAGTTTTGAAAGCTGGAGGGTCCAAGTTTAGGACTGAGGCTCCAGCAGAGTCTGTAAACTCCTGGTCTTACTGACATCTGAGGTGAAAGAGCAAAAGAGTAGGAAGTGTCAGCAGAACTTTAAACTTTTAAATTTTTAAGGAACAGCTGATTATCTGTCTGTGTGTCTGTGTCTATTTGCACCCCACACTGTTGCTCCAGTTGTCCTTGATCCCTCCCAGAAGACTTCTTGGGTGTACCGGTTCAAAAATCTGTCTGATTTTTAAAAAAAATCCTAAAATATCATCATTTCCTGTGTTATAAAGCAACTGTGAAATGTCACTTCATCTTAGTGCCAACAGAGGGCATCAGAGTAATATGCAAAGTTTGATTATGTGGTAGAGCTAAGAAAGCTGGTGCAGGACCGTAACTTTGATGATTCGTTCACAAGGATGTTGGGAGATTGTTTGAGCCGTGGCATAAATGAAGACAGGATTCAGCAGAGGCTGCAGTCAAGCAGCACAGCAGCAGAATCAGGGAACAAGGTCAACCACACATGACCAAAGCCCCAGACGGACTTTAGAAAATGCTACAGATGCAGCGGAGAAAACCAACTGGCCTGCAGGTGTGCCAATGAAAAATGTCACAGCTAATGTCACCTTGGAACTCAAGCTAACCACACTGAGAGCTATTATCCACAAATGGAGAAAACTGTGAGCAGTTGTGAACCTTGTGGTCAGCCTACCAAAATGACTCCAAGAGTGCATGGACAACTCATCCAGGAGGTCCCAGAAGAACCCAGAACAACATCTAAAGACCTGCAGGCCTCACTGACTCAGTTAAGGTCAGAGTTCATGACTCAACCATCAGAAAGAGACTGGGCAACAATGGCATCATGGGAGAGATTCAAGGTCAAAACCACTGCTGACCAAGAAGAACACAAAGGCTCGTCTCACATTTGACTAAAAACATCCTGATGATCCCCGAGACTTCTGGGAAAATATACTAAGGACTGACCAGAAAGAAGAGGAACTTTCTGGAATCATAACCCTCAATGGTTTCACCCACTTTTAAAAAAGTAAAAAAGAAAAAAAAAAAACCCATGGCTGACTATTCAGCAAAAATGGAAAAAAGCCCTCACAATGGACATTCCATCATTTGCCTTTGATGATGTCATCCTTTGAAGCCTTTTTCTTTAAAAAGGATGACATCATCTTCAAAAGGTGACATCACCTTCAAAGGATAACATCACCTTCAAAAGATAACATCACCTTCAAAGGATAACATCACCTTCAAAAGATGACATCATCTTCAAAAGGATGACATCATCTTCAAAGGATAACATCACCTTCGAAAGATGACATCATCTTCAAAGGTAACCTCATCTTCAAAGGATGACATCATCTTCAAAAGGTGACATCATCTTCAAAGGATAACATCACCTTCAAAGGATAACATCACTTTCAAAGGATAACATCACCTTCAAAAGATGACATCATCTTCAAAAGGATGACATCATCTTCAAAGGATAACATCACCTTCGAAAGATGACATCATCTTCAAAGATAACTTCATCTTCAAAGGACAACATCATCTTCAAAGAATGACATCATTTCTAAAGGACGACATTCACTCATACCAACAGTCAGGCATGGTGGTGGTAGTGTGATGGTCTGGACCAGGACCTGGACCACTAGAACCATGAATTCTGCTCTCTAGCAGAAAATCCTGAAGGAGAATGTCCGTCCATTAGTTCATGACCTCAAGATCAAGCACTCCTGGTTTATGGAGCAGGACAATGATCCCAAACACACCAGCAAGTCCACCTCTAGGTGGACTAAAAACTAAATGAAGGTTCTGGAGTGGTCTAGTCAAAGTCTGGACTTAGATCTGACTGAGATGCTGTGGCGTGACCTTAAACAGGCCGCTCATGCTGGAAAACCCTCCAATGTGGCTGAATTAAAACAGTTCTGCAAAGAACAGTGGGACAACATTCCTCCACAGCAACATTCTTGCAAACATGCAAAAAAATAAGATATCAGGAGGGGGAAACACTTTTTTCACATCACTGGCTTATCCAAAAGGCCTCTATTATTCATTCATTGAATCATCAGGGAAAAAGGTGCTGTTTAAGTGAAGTTATTGTGCGTTATTATATGATTCATGTTTCAGATGCTGCCGTGCATCATGGGTAGTCACAGCGGGAGGGAAGACGTCCTGTCTGCTATAAAAACATCTCTTCCATCTTTACATCTCTATCTCACCCAGGGAGGAGCGAGAGAGGGCACCCATAAACACACTCACAGGCCTCCTAGGCAGACTGACATGGGTGTAAACCAACGGGGAGTTAACCTGGAGACTCCCCCTTCTGTCTCAGCTGGATCTGACTGAGGAGGAGGAGGAGGGAAGGAGGCAGAGGTCTTGGAGGTGAAGCTGTGCCTAAAGATAAAGTGCTGAAACAGGGCGGGGGAGAAAAATATACCAGGGTTTTCCCAAATTTATTCCCCTGACAGAAATGAGGAAAAAAAAGTCTCCATGACTTTAGGAAAAACATAAACAAATTTTAGTTTATAGAGCCTCATAGATCAGCTCCAGAGTTACAGATACCTGAGAGCAGGACCGATCCGTGCATCCTCACATTTCATTTTTGATACTGGAAAGTTGATTCGAATGTGAGGGGAGCACGGCGGCTGTGGATGTGAAATCAAACAGAAGTTACAGGAGGGGGCGTGTTTCTTACTTGATAATCCAGGATGCTGAAGCCGAGGCCTTTGTCTCTCTCCTTCTGCAGCTCTAACAACTGAATGTCTGGAGACCACAGAGCCAGCTCTCCTTCATCCTCATCTTCATCCTCATCCTCCTCATCTTCCTCCTGCTGTCTGTGGGGAGTCTTCTCTGTCAGAACCTCCTCTACAGAGGACACCGGCTCCTGGTACAAACATGAGACATCATATTTAAAATATACAAAAATATTAAATATCTGGGGCGAGGGTGGCCTGGTGGTTGGGGGGGCTCAGGGCGGGCGGCCCGGGTTCGGGTCTGGCCTGTGGCTCCTACCCTGCGTGTCTCCCCCCACTCTCTCATTCCTGTTTCTAGCTCTATCCACTGTCTTCTTCTATAAAGGCAAGGAATACACAAAAACATATATTGAAAGAAAAAATCAATTATGTATTATGTGAAAGGTTACATAAAGCTCTAGAAAACTTAAAACAGGATTTCTTATTCAAAGACCCAAAAAATAATATAAAACAAATCAAAAAAAATTTTAACTTTGTGCTGGCTTCACTTAGAAATAGGAAGCAGCAACAAATGTATTTTTTTCAAATTAAATATCTAAATCTACAGTGCATTGTAAAAATAACAGGGCTACTGCATTAAACCGAGTATTTAAATAAAAAATGTATTACTGTATAAAAGATAAATAGCATAAATAAATATCTACTCAATTTTTAACTTCAAATAAGTACAAAAATGTTCTAGAATACATCTAGAAACTATTGCAGCAGGAAGCCACTGCTGTAAAGTTTTCAAACCAAAAACTGGCAAAAGTGTGAGCTGCTTCTGAAAACACTTCACTTCCTTTTGTGGGCCTTCGCAATAAAAGCACTTTAGGAAAAGAACCACATACTTTCATTGTGGAGGAATTGTCAGAAATACGATTTATCACTGATTAAACTTAGCTTTAGTAGCAGTCAGCCTCACTGTCAGTCTTTATCGCTACTTATCTGACCTTTTCAAACACCACACCCTGCTTCTTTGAATCCTCATGGACTTAAAAAGAGTGAACTATGGGTTAAAACACCTTTAAGCGTGTGTTTAACCGCTGTAATACGAGTCGCAAAGTCGCAGGTCAGAAATTAGACATTATTTGTGTCTGTGTGTGAGTTTTTTTTTTTTTTATTATTGTCAACCATTTTAAACTCAAGGAATATCCCTGCTTTTTCCTTATAAATTTAAAACTACAAAATATTTTCCAAATGTTGCAATTTCTATCAAAAAATAGTATTTCTCTCATCAACTTTCAGCCTTCATCTGAGTCAAAATTTTGTTTTATCACTCTCAAAGAAAATTCAGATTTTCTCTCCTAAATTTACACCTCAGTCTCATATGATATTTGTTTTTTACTACTTCATTTATGTAATTTTATTTCAGCAAATATGTATGAAATTCAGTAATTGTTTTTCCTGCAGAGAGGCCCCATGAATTCAGTGATTTGTTACCTTTCTGATGTTCTGCTGGTCGCCGTCCCGCTCCTTCGGTTCAGTCTGAGTGCAGAGCATCGATGACAGCTTCAGCTCGATCTGGACAAACATGAACATTTCTGTCATTTTTATTGTCAATCCTTCATCTAATACAGTCTGAATACTAAGAATACTGTCACCTCCTCCACGCTGGGCTGTGTCGGTCTAACCGGTACAGATCCAGGCCACGGTGCTGTCTCAGGTTCTGGTTCAGACTCCGACTCTGGCTCTGGTTCCATGTCGGAGGTCGGGTGTCGGCAGCAGACCAGAGTGAACGGAGGAGGAACTTCTTTAAGGAAGGACACCACCTCCCGTCGAGTCTTCCCGTAGAGCTGGACATCGTTCACCTGCAGACAGATAGACATGCTGTCTTAACTGGGGCTGTGAAATAACCCATTTTTCAGATCAAGATTATCTACTGAAAGTAAACGTTCATCATGGCTAACTGCATGTTTAAAATCTACTTATTTTGCATTAAAAGCAAATATTTTACATCCACATTGACAGAGCCTCATACATTCTTCCCAGTGTGTTTATATAGAGAATCTAATGAACTCAAAGTGGTGTTTCATGACTATTAGATTTCTTATTTAAATGAATGAAACCTTGACTTAGAGCAGCGATACTCAACGTGTGGCTCTGGAGCCACACGTGGCTCTTTTATTTCTTAATTTGAAATATTATTCCCCCAGTAAACCTTAGAAAAGGAAAACTTTGACCTCAGAAGTTAAACACATTAATCAGTTTGTTTCCCAGACTTATACAGAAAGCTTGAACTGTCAAACATAACTGTCCCATTTTGCCACATTTATCCCTTTTATCACATGCCCTTTTTCACCATTTTGTGCCACTTTTCACCCAATTAAGCTAGATTTGCCATCAAAAACACCTTTTTCCTACTTTTTTGACCATTTTATCCTTTCCTTGTTGCCACTTTTCCCCCATTTTTGCCCTTTTTCACCATTTTTCACCACTTTTTGCCCATTTAAGCTACCTTTTTGACAGTAAATACCACTTGGCTCATAATTTTTGCAACTTCTTTTAGCCCCTTTATCCCATTTTTGCCATTTCTCACTATTTATTGCCCATTTAAGCTAACTTTTGCCATTAAATACCATTAATTTCCCATTTTTTGCACTATTTTGCCTTGTCTGCTTTTTGCCCATTGTAGTCATTTTTCTCTCATTTTTTTGCCACATTAATTTATTTTCATTGCTACTTCAAGCTGTTTTTGCCACTGTTCACCACTTAGATTGTTGCTCTTGCAAAGGTATTTTCAACAATTTGGCTCTTTGGTTGAGCAGGGTTGAGTAACATTGGCTTAGAGCTAAGCTACAGCTTCAAAGTGTCCTTTCTGAAAAATACTACTCATTAAAACTGTTAAATAGGATTGCATGTACAAAATGACTCACTGACATCAATGTTAATGTGACAGCATTTGCATTTACACGTTTAGCTGCTTTCTCCATTTAAGTAAACCAGTGAAGGTTAACTACTAAATTAAGAGATTTCCTTAATAAACTGTTTTTGTTATGCTTTTTACTTTGTAATTAGTTCTGTCTTACGATAAAAGAACTTTATTTCCTGTTTGGATGAGACTCTGCTTTTATTTGAAACCTGTGGTAGATCAAAAGGTGCAGCTGTGGGCAGTAATACAGTAATACCACATACCAGGGAATTAAAAATAGCCATGATATTGCTTTATTTACCGTCATAAAGACAGTGCTGCATAATGAGCAAAGATTTTTACTAAATGTCGTCAGAATGTTGGTCTGTTTATGGTAGATGTAGCACTGCATGTGAATAAAAATGCTATAAAAGTGATGACAGAACTCCTGCTAATGATGTTGGGTTAATTTGTCAAACAAGGGTCAAGGAAAAAAAATAAAATGCTCATATATAATATTGCCAAAAGTATTCACTCACCTGTCCAAATAATTGAAACCAGGTGTTCCATAGGTGTATAAAATCAAGCAACCAGGCATGCAGACTGTTTCTACAAACATTTGTGAAAGAATGGCTCGCTCTCAGGAGCTCAGTGAATTCCAGTGTGGTACTGTGATAGGATGCCACCTGTGCAACAAGTCCAGTGGTGAAATTTCCTGGCTCCTAAATATTCCACAGTCAACTGTCAGTGGTATTATAACAAAGTGGAAGCCACTGGGAACTACAGCAACTCAGCAACCAAGTGGTAGGCCACGTAAAATGATGGAGCGGGGTCAGCAGACCATAGTGCATAGTGCGCAGAGGTCACCAACTTTCTGCAGAGTCAATGGCTACAGACCTCCAAACTTTATGTGGCCTTCAGATTAGCTCAAGAACCGTGGTAGAGAGCTTCATGGAATGGGTTTCCATGGCCGAGCAGCTGCATCAAAGCCATACATCACTAAGTGCAATGCAAAGCCTCGGATGCAGTGGTGTAAAGCACGCTGCCACTGGACTCTAGAGCAGTGGAGACGCGTTCTCTGGAGTGATGAATCGCGCCTCACCATCTGGTAATCTGATAGACCAGTCTGGGATTGGTGGTTGCCAGGAGAACAGTACTTGTCTGACTGCATTGTGCCAAGTGTAAAGTTTGGTGGAGGGGGGATTATGGTGTGGGCTTGTTTTTCAGGAGCTGGGCTTGGCCCCTTAGTTCCAGCGAAAGGAACTCTGAATGCTTCAGCATACCAAGAGATTTTGGACAATTCCAGTGCACAAAGCAAGGTCCATAAAGACATGGATGAGAGAGTTAGGTGTGGATGAACTTGACTGGCCTGCACAGAGTCCTGGCCTCAACCCCACAGAACACCTTTGGGATGAATTAGAGCGGAGACTGAGAGCCAGGCCGTCTTGTCCAACATCAGTGTGTGATCTCACAAATGCACTTCTGGAGGAATGGTCAAAAATTCCCATAAACACACTCCTAAACCTTGTGGAAAGCCTTCCCAGAAGAGTTGAAGCTGTTATAGCTGCAAAGGGTGGACCGATGTCATATTAAACCCTATGGATTGAGTGGGATGTCACTTAAATTCATATGCCAGTCAAGGCAGCTGAGTGAATACTTTTGGCAATATAGTGTAGCTTTGGTGCTTTTCCAATTTCATGTGAGGGACCAGACGGCTTTTTTTTAAATCTACCGCTTTAAAAAGACTCCTTTACATCTTATAATTCACCTCATAATCACTGTTTTTCTTTGCCAACCATTCCCTGTGTTTTTCATTTTGGAGCCAAATTTCAATTAACTTGCATTTTATCATCTTCACCTCTTCTCTTTGGCAGTCTGAGAGTGTGTGCATAATACACAGCCTTAAAAGCTGCCATGAATGCTGTGATTATCGACACAGGAGTCAGAAACCCACAAAAAGAGAAGTAAAACAATCATACGCTGATAAATAAACGGAGTATCATCCAGACACATCTCAGTGAAATTATGTCAAAGGTAAGACCTCCCATGAAAACTTTTCAACACATTTTATGACTTTAAATTTTAAAAACCTACCTGATGACTTTATAAGGGTTGGTAAGAACCCTGATTTACCTCAAGGAGCTCATCCTCCGGTCTCAGGACTCCATGTTTTTCTACGGGGCCCCCAGCAGCCAGAGAGGAGATGTAGTGATGACCGTCGAACGAGTCCAACTCCACGCCGAGACGAAGCATGTGGATGGGCAGCAGCTGTGAGCAATAACCCAGATATTTGGAAAGAAAATGTGAAATATGGACCTATTTTGGGTCCAAACAGTTAAGTCCAATACACAGAGGAAATTATATTCCTATCAGGAGTGTGTGACAGGAATATTTGCATGATTTTCTTTTGTTTACCTCACTGAATTAAGCTTGTTAGCTTGCTTTACAGTGTGTATAATCCATAATAATATCACCCACATTCTAACCCCTAAAATACAGCAGATACTCTCCGGTCCGTCAGGGCTGTGCTGCAGTTTGACTGCATGCCCGCCATCCGTCAGCACCCACAGACAGCAGTGCAGCACAGAGCAGCACCGCTGGACTGCGAGGAGTTTCCCAGTAGTTACAGGATCACACCTGACCAGGCGAGGAGAAACTAAAGTGCTATAAAACATAACAAACACGTGAAGCTATTGTTCTGAGCTGCAGGAGTGGGATGAACTTGCTTGGATTTGTCTGTGTTTTGTCCTTTCATGTAGATTTTTGTGCTTCTACCACATGTCAGTAACCCTTTATAAATAAATGTGCTTCCTCCTGCTCCTATGACATGTTGACTTCAGGCTCTGCTACACCCCATTATGTAGCGAGAGGATATATGGTCCTGTGTTTGTCTGGTGTCAACACAGTGTATTTTATTCTGAAATTTAAGTTGATATTTTAAATTCCTGTCCTTTTTGATCTGCTCCGTACTGAAAAACAGGGCTCTGTTATCCAGCACAAAATAATGTGCCCTCCCCCTCCCTCGAAAATGTCCAAATGGTATAGTCCAGCGCTGCAAAATAATGCAAGTAAATTTAATTTAGCCGCTGTAAAATATTGCTCATAAATCAGGAAATTATGGATCAAAAATACATTTAAAGGTCACATATTTCACCCTTTTAAGACAAGTTTGTATCGGTCTCAGAGATCTCCAAATCATGCTTGTGAAGTTTGTAGCTGAAAAACACTCCAGTTTGGATTTTTGCATGTTTAAAACCCCTCTGTTTTGGCCCTGCTCAGAACGAGCTGTCTGTGTCTGCAGCTTTAAATGTGACTGAGCTGTCTGACTCCGCCCCTGATCACGTCCCTCTCAGGAAATGGATGCGGCTTAATGGATGTGGCTCTCCAATGGGCGGGACTTTCTTCCAAAAGGGGAGGCCAAACTGAATTTGGGGGCGGGGCTGACTCCCCACATGACATCATGAGGGGAAAATCGGAAAATGGCTTGTTTTAGCACGCATGTTTTTATCATCTTCGTCTTTTAATCAAAGTCAAGTCATTTTTATCTTTTAATGATTTTGAGAAGGTTCTGCATGCTTTTATCAAATACTGTCTCGATTATTGTAATGCACTTTATTTTGGTGCCAGCCACACCTCTCTTAATTGTTTACAGCTAGTTCAAAACGCCGTAGCTCGTCTTTTAACTGGTTGACGTAAATATGACCACATTTCCCCCATTTTAGCCTCTCTTCTCTGGCTTCCCCTGGGATTTAGGATTGATTTCAAAATTTTGTTATTAACTTATAAGTCTCTAAACGGGCTGACTCCTCCCTATCTTTCTGACCTTTTAAAACCCTATATTTTATCTCGGACTCTCAGATCCTCTGACAAGTGTCTTCTGACCGTCCCAAGGTCAAGGTTGAAGCTCAGGGGTGACCGAGCCTTTTCAGTAGCTGCGCCAAAGCTCTGGAACCTTCTTCCTCTTCATGTTCGACTGTCCCCCTCGCTGCCTGTCTTTAAATCAAACTTAAAAACGCGTTTTTACATCCTGGCTTCTGGCTCTGCTTGAGAATTTGGCTTTTAGTCCTTTCTGCTTTTATGTCCTCCAGTTTTTACTTTGGTACTGCATCTGTGTTTTATTGCTTGTTTTATTGTTTTTAATTTTTACTGTAGAGCACTTTAGTCAGCATTTAGTCATTTTTTAAACATGCTTTATAAATAGATTGGATTGGATTACTGAAAAACGAAGGTGGAGAGGAATTGTGGACAGGCCAGGCACGCATTTTTTCATAAAGCCTGAAAAAAGTTTATTTTGCATAATAATGCACAGACATTTGCAAAAATGGTGCAACATTTGTTGCTTGGCTAGTTAAATGGGGCCCTGTGTAATATTCATACTGGGGGCCCAAAATCCCTAGCTACGCCCCTGGAAAGTTGTGCTCTGACTTGTGTCAACATGTAGGCAGAACTGTTCGATTCACAGCCGTCAAACGCTCGCCAATACAAAGCGCCACACTCCACTTGACTGCTTTTAAAATAAAAGGTCTAGATGTCTTCACTTTAATAAGAGAAAACCAACATTTAAAAGGCAGATAATTTTGCTTTTAACAGATGGACGGCGAGCATGCACCTGACTATGGTATGATGTTAGGACTCAGTGTTGACTATAAAGAGACTACACCACAGCCAGCTAACTTTAACATCACTAAAGTTCTAACTCATATTTGGAGCTCTTACCTCTTCTAGAAAAGACTTTCTTTTTGATATAAACAAAAAATACAAAGTTTGAGTCAGAGTACCGTTAGCTTAAACACACCGTAGATCTAAGGAGGATCATCTTTGACCTAGAGGTCAAAGATAAGCACTTCTGTATGTAGTTTACGTCACAGAAAGAGCAGTAAAATCTCTTAAACTTGTGTTTACCACAGAGCTTATTTCAGGCATCTTACTAAAAACTTCCCAACAATCCCAGAGACTTCAAGACAATTAAACATGAAGTGCTAATGTGAGTTTATTTCTGGGTTTTAGGATCCCTAACTGCAGCTCTGTTAATGCATCACCATCCTCTTACATACTAAAAACACACAAGACAACTTTGACCAAGATTAGTAAAACTGTTTCTCACTTTCGAAGATTTCTGCAGCTCTGCATCGTCTTCAATGACAGGATCCAAGTGAACCACCTAAAAAACACACAAAAAAACAACACAATCCAAAGATTCATGTGTGCAAAGCATCAAAATATTTGATAACAACCATGAAAAAGCAACAGCATCAATATAAAAGTGTAAAAGTTTATCATCTTACCAGAACTTCATACTTTGGCCCCAGAGCCTGCTCCCACTTCTCCCTCAGCTCTGCATCTGTAGCTGCACAAACACACAGTAAAGAGGCTGTGTAAGCAGGAGAGCAGATGTAAAGTTACAGTCCAGCCATTAAAACATTAAAACACAGCAGCTTCCTGCAGCTTCTCCATGAAACGATCAGCACTGACACACTCGTACACAAACAGACACAAAGTAGACAGTTGCTGTGGTACTGCAGCAAAAACAACAACGTCAAAATAAGAGAGACAAAACAGTACCCAGGACATCAGCGGTGTACTTTTTAGTCACGTTAGCTCCATTTCTGACACGGTAGGAGCAAAAAATAAATAAATTAATGAGGTAAATTTTTTTTAGGTGTTCGTTCAGAACAGTATTTGTGTAAAGACAACAAAACTGTACCAATAAAAGCAGTGATGGGTAGAGAACTCTAGCTAGGGCACTGGCAGTCCAGCTATAAGGACGGTCCTCAACCACAGAGACGACAGTGGTCCAACAGTAGTGGACAGTAAAAAAGGTAAGGTAAAACTAAGGTAAAGTTTTGAGTATCTGGACATTTTTCAATGTTATTTTTTGGGGAAAACGATTGCCTCTGCTCCTCTACATTTAAAGGCATATTTCAGTATTTTTAAAGTTGAGTCTTTGAACTACCTAGCAGTAGAAGTGGTGGCAAAGACTCACGAACAAACTGATCAGAAACCTTTCCGACTGGTGTGTGGTCCATCAGGATGACTTCCTCAAGCCCCGCGATCAGATTGAAGTTGGTGGCGATGGCTTTAAGCCGTACAATGTCATCACTGCTCTGGACATGGACGCCATGATGAGTATGATCTATGCATGGCTGGAGAATAGGGCTGAACGATTTTCAAAAATAATCTAATTGCAATTTTTTCCCCCAATATTGCGATTTAATATGTGATTATTATTTGGTTCTTCATCTTATGTATTTTTCAAATTCAAGCATGCAGGAGAGAAAGAAGAGCCAGGAATCTTCTGAGGACATTAGAAGCAAAATTGTGGAAAAATATGAACAATCTCAAGGTTAAAGACCATCTCCAGAGATCTTGAAATTCCTTTGTCCACTGTGTGTAATATAACCAAGAAGTTTATAACCCATGGAACTGTGGCTAATCTCCCTGGACGTGGACGGAAGAGAAAAACTAACAAAAGAATGCAACACAGGATCATTGGAATGGTGGATAAACATCCTCAGTCAACTTCCACACAAATTCAGGCTGTCCTGCAGACTCAGGGTGCAAAAGTGTCAGCTGGGACCATACATGGTCATCTGAATGAGATGAAGCGCTATGGCAGGAGACCCAGGAGAACCCCACTGCTGACAGAGAGACATAAAAAAAGTCAGACAGGAGTTTGCAAAAATGTACCTGAGTAAGCCTCAATCCTTCTGGGAGAACATTTTGTGGACAGATGAGACTAAGGTAGAGCTTTTTGGAAAAGCACGTCATTCTAGTGTTTACAGAAAACAGAATGAGGCCTACAAAGAAAAGAACACAGTACCTACAGTCAAACATGGTGGAGCTTCAAGGATGTTTTGGGGTTATTTTGCTGCCTCTGGCACTGGGTGCCTTGACTGTGTGCAAGGAATCATGAAATCTGGAAACTATCAAAAGATCTAAATCCCATTGAAACTGCTGTTGCAAGAAGCACCCTTCAAATCTGAGAGACCTGGAGCAGTTTGCAAAAGAAGAGTGGTCCAAAATTCCAGCTGAGAGGAGTAAGAAGCTTTTGGATGGTTATAGGAAGTGATTGGTTTCAGTTATTTTTTCCCAAGGGTGTGCAACCAAATATTAAGTTGAGGGTGCCAATAATTTTGCCCGGCACATTTTTTGACTTTTGTGTAAAATTATGTCCATTCTGGCTTTTTTCTTCAGATTTTTTGTGTTGTTCCAATGCACATAAAGGAAATAAATATATGTATACCAAAACATTTGTAATTGCAGCAACTTCTGGGAGAAATGGTATATTTTCTGGAAAAATTCCAGGCGTGCCAATACTTTTGCCCAGGACTGTACATTCAGTTTGAAACATTTGACCATTTTATTGCAAAATGGAGTTTTACATGGCAGAGAAAGCTCTGCTCGAAAGATTCTCAAACAGCTGCTTTGACTTTCAGACACAAGTTTATCTGGCTTTTTAATTTACATGTTTTTGCCTCTGCAACCCATTTTTGTCACTTTTAATTACTTTTCACAATTTTCTTTACATTTTTACCTCCGCCAAGTAGGTTATGTTATCCGCAGGGTTTGTTAGTTTGTTTGTTAGTTTGTTTGTCAGTCAGTCAGTCAGTCAGTCAGTCTGTTTGTTTGTTAGCAAAATAACTCAAAAAGTTATGGAAGGATTTTGTTGAAATTTTCAGGAAATATCAGAAATGGCATACGGAAGAACTGATTAGATTTTGGGAGTGATCTGGATCCAGGAATTTTTAAAAGGATTCTTTAATATTGGGAGATAGGGCTAATGGCGGAGGTCTGCCCTCTCTGAGTGCTTTTCTAGTTTGTCTTGTCGATTTGTATATAATTTTTTTGCCATTTTAATCCCATTGTTGCCTCTTTTGAACCTTTTTCACCACTGCTTTCACAAGTTATGCCACTTTTTTCTACACCTATTTCATTTTTTCCATGTTTAAATTATTCCACCAATCACATGGCCCCATCAGAATATTCAGTGTCTCAATCGGGGACTTTATCAGTTGAATTCAAGAAAAAGCTATGCAAGATCTCTTACAGGACATTTAAAGGTCATGTGACACCTGTGTTATGGTGGGTCCTTATGGGTTAAATCTGAGTGGGCATTCATGAGAGGAAAATCTCTAAAAGCTTTTTGAGATATTTTGCTCACAAAAACAGCCGGACAAATGGATGGCAGACCTAAAAACATGCTTGCGGCTCTTGTTTTTGCCAGCGTGCAGGCAGGAAAAGTTGTCTCATGTAAAAGTCTTGTATCCAGATTCTCTCAGTTGCAGGCGAATTAAAAGAGCAGCAGATCTTCTGATCCTAACAGTGGTGTATTTATGACATTACACAGCTGGTAGTTTTGCAGCAGAGCAGAAGAAAAGCTGTATTGTAGTCGTGCTGCAGTAAAAACACTCAGCACCTCTCTGCTGCAGGCTGACCGTCACCTCATTGGAATTCACCGGTTAGAAGCAAAAAACTAAATGACTCGAATATAAACTGTAAAGTAAGCAACTTCAGCTGTGTGTGTGTTTAATGCTGCTGCACACACACCCGAATGTCCCAGCAACAATAGCTCCTTAAATCAGAGCAGAGGAACAGGGCTGTGCAGCAGTCTGAACATGAAACACTGACAGTCGCAGCAGATTACCGCCCGGCTCGCCGAGACAAACCGTCTGCTCAGCCGTCACTCTGATCCAGGGAGGAAACCCAAGAAAAACACCTCCATGTTCTCACAAATCTCCCCACATGTTGAGGGATTTTGCAGCAGGTCTGGCCGTGTAACAACAACAGCCTCTGATTAAATTAGCATTGCTAACCTCGGCCTTCACAGAGCAATTAATCTGCAGCGTTTGGCTGAATAAACAGGGTAATACATCGCTGCGCCGCTGTCAGACAGCTCGGACACTTTACATCTGTTGGCTGGGAGCAGGCAGACGGCGTGCTAAGTGTTAGCGTGGCGTTTTGGCCATTTAGCAAAGCTAATGAGGAATAAAAAGAGAGGAAATAATTCAGAGAAGAGGGCCGTTAGAGGCCTGAGGAGGTTTAAAGATTAAAAGTTTCTGCTGAAGTTATGAGTCCTGGTTCACATGAATGCAGATAGGATTAACGTTGCAGGCTCGTTAGAAAATGTCTGATATTTTTCACTTTGCTGAGGAAATAATTAGAGTAAATAAGCCTTAAAAATAAGAGAAGAAGAGTTTAAGTCTGCAGTTATAACGAGGCAGTTAACTTTTAGACAGCAGATGTTTTTGGCCTTGGATAGTGCTGGGATACCGAAGGAGTTTCTATTAAAACCTGTTAAATTCTGGTCACACGAGTTCATCAAAAACATTCACAGTTTCTGTGTGTTATGTTTAAATGTTTATTTCATGGTAGGTGCTCACCCCTTGCTAGCTGTGCTGTGTTGAGGTACGATGACTCCGGTTTTGGTGCCATGTAGTTAAACCCGTATGAGCGAGCTTTCACATCCGACGACCTCCTCAAAGACACACGAGACGACTCCCGCTCCACTGTGACACACACATGCAAAAGAGACACAAGAAACGGTTCATCATTTGTACCTTTCCTCTCTTTTACCCTCTATTCTCAGCACCATGGTGCCGTTCTCTGAGGATGAAAAGTACTGAATAAGAAATGCTTTTAGCCACATTTGACCCTAAAACGTCTGAGAGAGAAGGTTCTGAGATGTTCCTGTGTATTTGTTAAGTTTATAAACTCGCCTGGGTGAAAGAGAATAAGGTTAATTGTATATTAATGGAGGTTTGTCAAACTGGAGAGTAGGGCTGGGCAATTAATTGCAAATTAGATTAAATCACAATATGATCTTCTGCAATTTTCAAATCGCAGAAGGTGCAATATTTCTTTTACCTGAAATCTGAGTTAAAATATCGGATCAAAACTTTTTTGCAGCAGAAACGTTACGCGTTACATATCATGCAATCATTCTAGTGGCATGTTTTTAGAATAGTGTACAAAAAAATCCTATTTTCTTCATTTTTTTTAAATGTTTTTCTTGTGAAATATGAGAATAATTTATGATTAACATTCCCTTTAATACAACAGATTATACCTAATTGGCAAATGAGTCAAAATCATCAAGATTTGATTTTTTTTTTTTTTTTTTTTTTTTTCAAAATTGTTGAGCCCTAGTATAAACGAATATTGTGTTGGTAATAGTTTAGAATGGCTGTTGCTTCTTTTTGTTGGAAAATACATGAGATGAGGACCTTAAGAAATAATCGCGTATTAAATCGCAATCGGAATATTGGGTAACAAAATCGCAATTAGGTTATTTCCGCAAATCGTTCAGCCCTACTGTAGGGGTGTCAAACTCAATCACAGCAGGGGCCGGATTCTGGATTCAGGTCTAACCTGAGGGCCTAGCAGGGTCAACATTTAACCATAACTATCAACCTCATTTTCACCAGGAATAAAATATGAAAAAACAGCACTGATGATAAATCATTTGGAAATTCAAAAAAGTAAAAATGATAAGTTTAAAGGCTCAAATCTGAGATAAAAGTCCAAATTTATTAGTTCAAATGATCAGAACATGATATTAAAAATAGAAAAATAATGTTTTTAAAGAGCAAATATATGACCAGAAAGTTGAAATCATAAGTTTGAAAGGTCAAGATATGAGATCAAATTTAAAATCATGAATTGAAAAGTCAATTATGTTTTAAAATTCTAAATTGTGAGTCTGATAGGTCAAAATATAGGATTAAAAAGACAAAAATTAGGAGTTGAAAATGTCAAAATATGAGCTAGAATTCAAAATGATGATTTAAAAATTTAAAAACATGATTTAAATTAAAATTGGGAGTGTAAAAAGTCCAAAATATGATATAAAAAGTACAAATCATGAATTTAAAATGTCAAAATATAAGAAAAAAATTGAAATCAAGTTTTTAAAAGTCAAAATGTGGGATTAAAAAGCCAAAGCAAGGAGATGAAAAGGTAAAAATTTGATTTAAAATATAAAATTGGGACTCTAAAAGATAAAAATGTGACATAAATTCCAAATTCTGAGTTGAAAAGGTCAAAGTATGAAATGAAAAGTCAAAATCATAAGTTTGAGTCGCAATCTTGGGATGCAAAATTGAAAATATGAAATAAAACACAAAATATGTTTTTCCCCCACATTCTTGACTTTTTATCTAATTTTTCTTACTCTTTACTCTTACTTAATCTCTTTACTTTTCAGATTTTTGTGGTTTAACAAGGATATTTTAAATAATCAAGTTGAAGTTTACATTTTTGTACTGGAGGAAATCTGCAGACCTCATACTGGTGGGCCAGTTATAACACAAATATGTTCTGATCTCGCGTTCCACAGGTCGGATTTGGCCCCCAGGCCTTAAGTCTGAGGTCTGCAGATTTCCTCCAGTTAAAAAAGGTAGACAGAACTGTAAAGATATCAAATATCATTAAGTCATAAAAATGTGAAAAAAATAAAGAGTAAAAATAATTAGACAAAAAGAAACATGGAAAAAGAAATTCATTTGTGTTTTCATTTCATATTTTCAATTTTGCATTGCATAATTATGACTTCAATTGATTATTTGGGCTTTTATTTCATATTTTTACATTTATTATATTGACTTTTAATCTCATATTTTAACCTTTTCAACTTATAATTCTGACTTTATCTACTAATTTTAGCTTTTTCAATTTTGAATTCTGAATTTTTATATCATATTTTCACTTTGTAAATTTATTATTATTTTTAATCTCACATTTTGACCTTTTCAATTTATTATGTTGACTTTTTATCTTATACATTGACATTTTAATTTTTTTTCTGATGTTACAATGTTACAGACACTTTAATCCAAAGTTTAGGACCTGACTGGGATTCGAACCATAAATCTTCCAGAACAAAGTCAGCAGGGTAACCCACTGGGGGTGTTTCTGATTCTTGGGGGGATTGTAGACAGACCAGGGACACACATTTTTGTTAGAAAAGCCTAATAAAATTGATTTTTGCATAATCTGTCCCCTTTAAAAGGTTTATGCTTGCTACAAAGATTGTGTGGTTTCACGTTAAATTCTGTGGTTTTCCTCCTCAAAAGTTAACTTTTCCTTGTCAAAGCTGCTGTTGCAGCTCTGTGACCCTCTGACCTCCCGATGACCTTTTGCTTGTGCTGCAGGATGAGACGTAATGTTGTATAGATATGGTGGTATTTCTTATCAGGAGTCTGTGCACTGTGTTGTTTTTTGAAGCTGATCGGTTGTTTTGCACGTTTTTCCTGCTGTTTGGATCGATCTGCTCTACGTGGATTGACGTAAATTCTGTGTTTCTCCAGGAAAGTGGAGCGCCACTTCTGGGATGTGCTGGAGCTGGATGGGAGCGGGCAGTGGAACTGCTCCGATTGGCTAATGAGGGAGCGCTTTGCTTTAGTGCGTGGTGCAGCTGTAGTATGTGTAAAACGGAGGTAAGGGGTGGACTTGAATAAGGGCATTGGAAATTAAGACAGGGCGTGGCTTGATTTAAATTTAGACAGTGTGCAAGAATTCAGCTACAAACTTGAAAAATTAAAGAAGAAATTCCCCTCTTCTACTGTCTCCCCATGGTTTGAATCTAAATTGGTTTTTCCTTGCATCATATTTAAGTTTAAAAGTCTGGCATCATGACAACCCCTCTCCACAGTTTCCATTCCCTTGCTTCAGCCCTTTAACATCCCGTGTTCGGCTCTCTGCAGGTTGAGGACGCTCTGACCTCCTGACTCCTGGTTAAAGTTGGAGATGTGTAAAATTGCAGTTTGTTTTGCTGTCATACTCATCAGAAGTGCGTGCAGATAAGAGAGCCACAGAAGTGACCAGAATAAAACCAAGCGAGACTTCCGGCTGAACTCAGCGGCTCATTGTTTTTCTCAGTAATGAAATAAAAATGGTCTGCGGCAGATAAGAGCTGCTCTCCTCTTCCTTTTTCTAAAACTCTCTTGTTTCTCTCTGGCCTGCAGGCTGACCAGAGCAGGCCGCCGGCCGATCGCAAGACAAAAAAATGACCCTGAACCGGGTGAATTAATCTTTCACTGGTGGAGGAAGAATCGGAGTTTCAGTGCAGAGTTTGGGAAAATTACAGCCGGTTGAAAACAAATTTGTCATCTTAATCTGAGAGAGGACAGAGGCAGAGAGGCTGAGACACAGAGGAGAGGAGGAAACAAAACTCTGGTAAGTTTAACACTGAGAGTTAACTTCTTCAACACAGGAGAACGTTACCGCCGGTGGTCCTCTAAGTACTGAACTCTTCATTTCAAACTTTCACCGTTTGTCTGCACTTTTGCTCATTTATTTAAAGATTTCAGTGAATTCAAATCATTATTAAAAGAATTTTATAGTGCAGAGAATATTCACATCCATCTGTGCAAATGTGGAGGGTGACTGGATCATTGAAACATTGAACAAGGCTATAAATGAGAGGGATGATGTAGAGTTTAAAGAGCAGTCCAGTTTGGAACTGTAAAACCTGATCCTGCTTGCTCTTCAGCCAACTCTACCCTAACCTGGTAAGTAAGGTTGTAAGCAAGCCTCCAGCCTCTCTAAGCTTGGTACCCGAGCAGAAAGACACCACAGGTTCTTTATTTTAACACCGGTCTCTGACAGTGAAAACAGGAGTGACTGTGTACTCTACTGGACCAGAAAGTTTGAGGGAAATACACAAATAGAGAGACAACCCTCCGTTATGTACCTTTGTCCAGAGATCTCTCCATGGCTCGTGGTTTCTTCCTGACCACAGAGAGAACGACGGTCTGACCTGTCTGCTTCATCACCTCCAGAACCTCCTCATTGGTCAGACCGTGGAGGCTGACGCCGTCCAACTGAGAAGGAAGAAAGACAACAAAGAGTTACAAAAAGAAAATACTCAAAAAATATTAAAAATAAGAAGAAAAGTTGACTTTTACAACAAATAAAATACGCTGGAAAAATATAAAGGACTCCTACGATCCTGAGTTGTTGGTGCACTGATTTTAAAATAAAATATAATACCCAATCAAAGCCAATTTATATTTCATTTCGAAGATTTCAATAAATACACTCGGGGTGTTGAGGATCAAAATGGATATAATGTAAATGAAAATATTAACATGTTTTATTGTTGTTTTTTGTTGTTGTTATTGCCCAGTGTTGAGGTTTTATTGCACTGGGAATCAATGTGTCTTTAAGGTCATTCTGCTTTTTTTCAAGAGCCAGCTCGATAACGTATGGTGGAGTTGTGATCTACTTTTAAGTTCTTCTCATTCGTCATATGGACCTTCTACAATTAATATGTAATTTAGTGACCTTTTTCTGTATTATTATGAAAAATTCAATAAATATATGTTTAAAAATATTTACATGTTTTAATTCCCCCTTATAATATTAATTGTTTAATAAAATCTGATCATTAACCCTCTGAGGACTGTGCTATTTTTGCAACCATTTAGTATCTCCTGGACTTTTTGTCTTAAAGGGCTTGTAAAACATCAACCCTGTAGTGCAGCGGTTTTCAAAGTGTGAGGCGGGACAGAGCTTCCACAGAGCTTCAGGAGAGGCGCGGAACCATAAAACAGGAAAAAAAAAAAAACAAAAGTGATTTGCTTTGCGAACTTCTGCTGTGCATGGAGCTAAATGAATAGACTTATAGTTACTGTAAGGCAGTGATACTTAACGTGTGATTTGTGATTATTAGTAGCACTTTGATGTCTTAATTTTAAATATTATTCTCCCAGAAAACCTTAAAAACTGAAACTTTTTTGCCCCTTTTTACCATTTTTTGACACTTTTCATCCATTTAAGCTACTTTTTGGTCATTAAATACCACTTTTTTCCTACTTTTTGCCCATTTTTGCCACTCTTGACTGCTATATACCCATTTTTTTACTCAATTTTTTGCCTTGTTTTTGCCACCTGTTACTAATTTTTTTTGTCACTTCTCACTCATCTTTTTTTCACTATTTATCCTCATTTTTGCCCATTTTTACAATTTTTGCTGCTTTTTGACCATTTTTGCCATCTTTAACTTATTTTTATTGTTACTTTAAGCTGTTTTTGCCACTTTTCACCCCTTATATTTTAACTCTTGCAAAGGTATTTTTCAGCAGTTTGGCTCCTTGGTTGAGTAACGCTGCTTTAAGGATTATCAGAGCAGAATAATCAGGTAGTATTGGCAATAAATTCATTACTGAAACAAAAAAACGGATTACCTGGTAAAGACGGATGTTTAAGAACATTTGCAGACCAAAAAATCAAAGATATAAAAATTATAAAAATATTTAAAATTAGAAATAAATGTTTAAAATATGGTTAAGGTTTTTTTCAGTCTGAACTTTTATGTGGGTGGGGGTCCACCGAATGAGTAAACTTCTCTCAGGGGAGGCTCAATCTCACACACTCTGAAAACCCCTGCTGTACTGCACAGTCAAGCTCTAGACACCCTTTTCTCCAGGACAGCCTGGGCTTTAAGAATATGTGTGATGCAGTAATGTCACTGGAACTTTAAAAACAAAACCGTTATGGGACTATGAAGACAAAAGAGAAACAAGAAACAAGAAACAAAATGGAAATTAAAACTCTAAGATTTTTGTGTATCAAACTCAGTAAACATGAACCCCTTAATGCCTGCTGTATCATATTTGATACACACTTTTATGAGACCTCTATCTAATCAACATGATCCATGAATTACTAAATAACATTTTAAATGCAATCTGGTAAATGATAAAAATGCCTTCCAGTGGATTATCATTTGCCAATATGCCTTATGTAATAAATATGATACAAAAAGAATATATGCTAAATTTTATGGCAATTTTTCTTTTTTTGGATTTAAGTAGAAGGTTAAAAACACGTGAGTTTAAAAAAAAATAGAATTTTCCAGCTATTATTTGAGTTATCAGGCATCAAAGGGTTAACACCAGGAGGTTTTATTTTGCACAGACTTGTTCTCTCATCTCTTGGGGACCAAAAAATTAAAAAAAATATCACTCTGTGACAACATGCCTTCAAAATATTCACACTCATACCAAAAAAGTCCTTAGAGTCATTATTCAAAGTAGTTCCTGTCTGCAGAGACACAGAGGGACACGTCACAGCCTCTCTGTGTCTCTTTCTCTCTATTATGACTCATTCAGGCTCTCTTCTACAATTTCTAAGTCTGTACACATGCACTGTTTGGCAAAACGCAACGATGGAACAGCCTGTGATTCATTGTCACAGCCCAGTCACAATGCATTCTGGGATACAAACACACAATGAGGCGAATGGCATTTGCTGGTGTGGATCTAATCTTTAAAAGCCCTAAAATGTCAGCCAAGTTCCAAACTTGCTAGAAAACGTTCTGTGAGAGCTACAAATGCGTGGATAGCACCATTAGAACGGCACAATGGAGAGCTTTTACAGGAAAAACAAGTCAGTGGCTGTCATTTATGGTTCAAAAGTTATTTAACTGTGGGTTGCATATATTTCTTCTTGTTTGCACGACTGAGCTCAGGAGGGTTACTATCAAATCTTTATTTTTTCTTAGAAATTTTGCCATTGCATTCCCAGTTATAATGTAAAAACTCACAAAAAATGAAATGTTCTTCATATTCTACATGCAAATTTATTTTCCTTGAAGATCATTATTATAGCCTTCAAAATCTTAAAAATGGGCAACAACTTTGATTTTCATGCATTAATATGTTTTTCAATTTTAAGATTTTAATACATTTTTATAACAGTAACTCTATAAGAATCCAGAAAAAAGCATTTGAATTCCCCTCATAACAAATGACATTTGGTAATGAACTTAATTTGAAGCTCAGACTCAGGAATGAAAGCCTAGGATCATAAATGTATGATATTTTACTGTGCTGGTTGGAAGATCAAAAATTGTTGTTTTAATAAGATTGAATGGGACACTTTTGGTCACCAACTCCTAAGTGGATCTAAGAAGTCTACAGAGATTATTACCTCCACCAAGGAGGTTATGTGATCGACAGGGTTTGTTAGTTAGTTTGTTAGCAACATAACTCAAAAACCTATGGACATATTTTGACGAAATTTTCAGGAAATGTCAGAAATGGCATTAGGAAGAACTGATTAGATTTTGGGACTGATCCAGGAATTTTTTAAAGGATTCTTTACAATTGGGAGATAGGGCTAATGGCGGAGGTCTGCGCTGTTACCACTTTACACCAGGAGATGGCGGACATGAGTAACTTCAATCCCAGCAGCATTTTTGGGTGTGTTTCTATTCAAAGTTTTGGAGTTTATAGAGTTTGGAAGACATGCCCGGTTGAGGAGACAAGTCGGAGCATGACAGAGAGAAAGACAGCGAACTGTAGTGAGAATACTCACAATGCTGGGAGGAATAGAGGAATATTCACCCCCTGCCATGACTTTCAGTCGACTGGTGAGACCATGGGTGAGACTGTCAATGCGTCTGTTGGAACCGGCAGGCAATGCATCTGCCATGACAGTCCACACGTAGTGAAGCCAATGCTTTACCTCACTGTGCTCCCACACTACCGGGGAGGGAGTAATCGGCGAACGCCATGGTGGGGGCACATAGAGACGTTGTGGCGATATCTTGGGGGGGTTTCAAAACATCGCGAATAGTGACGGAGATCGATAATGACAAACACCGTGGAGGTAGAGACGTGGTAGAAGCCTAGAGTAGAAGCCATGGGAGAAAACGCACAGCCAACGGTGGTGGAGGCTGCCTGGTGATGTCAGAATATGCAAATCAGATGACTGAACTTACTCCCATCACAAAGTCTGGGTCATACTCAAGATTTTTTAAAGGATTCTTCACTATTGGGAGATAGGGTTAATGGCGGAGGTCTGCACTCTCTGAGTGCTTTTCTAGTTATTGACCTGTTACAGGTTTTGAGAGTAACATTAAAAAAATTCTGTTGGAAAAAAAACATATCCTCAAAAATATAAGCTGTTAGCATTAACATAGTCAACACAATAATTCTAAAAAACACAGGAAATGAACCAACAAGCCCAAAAAAGGCCTAAATACGTCCTGGGTTAGTATTCACACATCTCAGTCAAGTTTAAAGCCCCTCACATGCTATAATATAATTTTAAAGGCATGTTAGGGCCTTAAAATGCATAATCTAATTTAAGACCTTTTAAGGATCGTCAAGAGCCTTGATAAATGAACAGCCAGGCAGAAAACAAAGACTCTGGATGTGAATTTGGACACAAAGATTGAGTTATTACAGCGATCAGACGGTCATGGACCCGGATGTTTCCGCTCTGATCTGCAGCGCTGCCAGGAACCACGTGTTTCACAAAAACTCCAACAGCATCTGATCAAAGAGAGGAAAGAGGGAGTTCAGATTTGCCCAGAAAAAAACTTTTATCTCTGTAATGTTTTTGTTTTATTAATGCAACTATCTAAACAGCCAATCACATGGCAGCTACCAAAGCATTCAGACATGTAGAGAAAGGGTCGAGAGTGTGAGCTGAAGTTCAAACCAAGCATCGGAAGGGGAAAGAACGTTGATTTCAGAAACATTCCCTTCCAGCTTTAATGAACTGTTGTTGTCTTTGGTTCCTAATGCAGCTGGCCATCATGTTTTCAGTGCTTCTTATGTTCCTTCTGCTGTGTTTTGGTGTCTTAAATTCCTCCCCTACCTTCTCTGGTCAGCGGATTGTAGCCGACGATGGAGATGCCGAGGCTCTGACCGTCCTTTTTGGTTAGAGAGACCTCATGGATCTCATATCCCTCCAGGTTAGGCTAAAATTAAACAGAGAAAAAATTAGCTGTGATGCAGCGACTGTTTCAGTTTTATGTCCATATGTCCACCACCAGTGTTTCCTCACTGTCTTGCTGAGCCGGCGTTGTGGAGGTAGCTCTGGTAGTCTGGGGGGTAAAGAGGAGATGGGGGCGGAGTCTGGAGGTGGTGGAGGAAGCGGGCCTGAAGACCTTGGGCCCCGAGGATCCCTGGCGATCAGCATTGTCACGTGACTCCCGCAGCCCTGCAGCACCTTGACCACCTGGTCGCTGGTGAGGCCGTTGGTGGGCGTGCCCCCGATGTGAAGGATGTGGTCACCTGTACGGAGACGTCCGTCCTGATTGGAAGGAAAAGGGGGAAGTAATCAACACAATAATGCATCAATATCAAAAGTGAAAATAAAACCATTCAGCTGCTTTGGAATAAAAACTCATACAGATTTTTTCAGCAAAGATCAGAGGCATGGAGGAACCTGAGCTACATTCACAGATTTGTTGGAAAGGCTCTGAATACTTGTGTCAATGTGACATTTCAGCCTTTAGTTTTCAATAAATCTACAAAAAAAATCTAAAATTCACCTTGTCATGATACTGAGTGCACATTGATGAGGATAAAAATGAACTTAGATGACTGTGGCATCAGGATGAAGTATAGCATTGAAAAAAGTGATGGTCTAACAACTTTCTGATCAGAATATTTTGTTAGAAGAAAGAAAAGAAAAAGGAAAGCAAAGATGAAATAAAACATGAGACATGAAAGGAAACTGAATTTGGAAAGGAATGGAGAAACATGAAGGAAAGAGACTAAAAATTATACGAAAAGATGGATGAAGAAAAACTACAGTGAAAGTTAAAAGTGAAAGAACAATGTCCCATTTCTGTGTTTAAGACTTTAAAATCCTCAGTCTTAACTCAAAGAGTCAGACAGGAAATGTTCTAGAAAACTTTGTTTAAATATGTCGAGTGTGGAAGCCGTGTCCACTCTACTGCAGGGAAATTAATTGTGTTCACTTAGTCTAATTGATCTAATTAATCCACTTAAAAGGTGATAATTCCTCCTCCAGTCCTACTTCTGCCTGCAGTCTGTTCTCATACCATGTCCTGTATTAACTGCTTTATATGTAAAGAAAAAAATCCTTGTTATGCTCGGGGGTTCTTTTAGAGGTTTAGGGCAGGGGTCATCAAGTACATCTGCACAAGGGGCCAGATTTATTCTTGACAGAGTCTCTGGGGGCCAGACTTCCAAATAAAGAAAAATTAAATCAATATTTTGTTCTGATTAACATATTATTTTATTAGTATTAGTATTTTCTTTCAAAACGTAGGACATTTTTAGGCATTACCAGTGAGATCTGTCCTGATATATAATGCCGTAGACCACAAGGAGACAGACCTGCCCACAGAGTTGGCTGGGCTCCTGAAAATCCCAGAGAATGGTCCCTCATAATTATGATTTAACACCAATATTAACTCATGGTTCACACTTTTCACTATTTCACTACTTCATTCTGCAATTTCTGCAACATTTTGGCAATTTTTAACCCATTTTTGCCACTTTTTGCTTTTTTATCACTCTTTAACCCACTTTTTTGCCTTTTCACTGCTTGGCTATTTGCTATTTTTGCATCATTTTGCCACTTTTACCTCTTTTTGATATTTTTTGCAATTTTTTTCGCCTCTTCAACACAATTTTTTTGCCATTCTTTAACTCCTATAAACCACTTTTCTTGCCTGTCTTATCCCTCCTTTATCCACTTTTGCCTCTTTTTGTCTGTTTTGCCACTTTTAACCCATTTTTGCTATACTTTTTGCCCCTTTTTTCCTTTCATATTAATGTTTTGCCACATGTTAACCTCTTTACACCATCTTTCTGCAAGTTTTTGTCCCTTTGTGCCACTCCACAACCCCATTGGATGCTTTTCGCCAGTTTCTGCCACTCTAAATCTGTTTTCACCACTTTATCTGGCCATTTTTGCCAGTTTTAAAACATTTTTAAATATCTACTAATAATAGCTGACAAGTGAATTTCTATAAAAACAGATCAAATGTGAAGTTATTCTAAAACTATTTGAATATTAATTGCTTTTGGGGTGGATTTAACAGCTGCACACATTTAAAGCCAGAAGATACTCTTATGACCAAATTTTCTTTTCCTGCTTTTCTGACGGTCTTCTGGGGGCCAGACAGGAAGCTTTGGGGGGCCTGATTTGGCCCCCAGGCCACCAGTTGATGATCAGTGTTTTAAGAGCTTTTTCACCGAAGTAGGAGAAGACATGCATCAGGACTGAGAGTCAAACCTGGGACCCCTGCAGCAAGGACTGAGACCTCGGTATAGGGCGCCTTCTCTTCTGCACTAGTGCCAAATCTGCCCGTGGAACAGTGAAGCCAGTTTCAGACTGGGAGCATGACGCGCACCTCTCGACCGTGACACGTGTGGATTTTCAGTTGGATTGCATGTTAACAAGTCAGGGCTTTCAGACTGCCTGCATGTGCACCACGTCTCTTCGTGGCTGATACGCCTGGCTCAGGCGCGGAGAGTTGAGAGATTCGAAGTCTCGCCTATTATTTCCGTGCACTGCATGTTGCTGTGGACCATATTAGACAGGAAAATGATAAATGGAGAGCAATATTTACAACATTGTGGCAAATATGCACATAGAATATGTTTACAATGTGTTTCTTGATAACCCTGAGGAAGGCCACAAGCTTAAATGCGCCTGTTTGATAAAGTTGTTCTCTAAAGTGAAGCTTTATGTCTCCAGACTGGTAGAATATGTCACAGGAAAGATAAACACTGTATGAGTGCTTTTGTGGTTTGTGCTTTTCAAATTAAAAGCCTGGTTTAGTATTTCTGTAGAGAAACTCCAGAATGCTTTTATTTTGAATAGTTCCCGACTTACTTCCTCAATACGCTGAATCAAAAAGCTTGCAGGGGGGTTTTATTCAGGTAAAACTCGTGAAGAAGGACAGGGCTTTGAGAGCAGAAAAATGCGACTGACACGCAGCAAACTCGTGCCCTGTGTGAAAGCTGCACCGTCAGCAGCCAGAGCTGACACGTGTGACACACCCAAGCAGCAAAACACGCTCCCAGTCTGAAACAGGCATTAAATACGTCCCGCAAGCTGATCACATATTTCTGTTCTAATTGACCCATCATGAGGTCTGCAGATTTCCTCAAGTATAAAAATGTGAACTTATCCTTGATGATTTAAGATATCCTTGTTAAGTCATAAAACCTGAAAAAGTAAAGAGTAAAAATATTTAGATAAGAAGTCAGGAATGTGGGAAAAGGAATGAATTTGTGTTTTAATTTCACATTTTCAATTTAGCATCTCACAATTAGGACTCAAACTTAGGATTTTGAGCATTTCAACTCATGATTTTGACTTTTCATACAATATTTTGAGCTTTAAGATTCATAATTCAAATTTTTATTTATATTTTCACCTTTTTAACCAATTATTTTGTATTTTATCTCATATTTTCAACCTCAAACTTTGACTTCATAATCCCATAGTTTGACCTTTTAGACTAACAATTCAAAATTTTGAATCAGATTTTGACTTTTAATTTCATGATTACAAATTTTATTTCATATTTTGACTTTTTAAACTCATGACTTTGACTTTCTTTTTAATATATCTGCCTTTAAAAAACATTATTTTTCAATTTTAATTTAATGTTTTGACCTTTTTGAACTAATAAATTTACTTTTCTCAGATTGTGAGCCTTTTGACTTATCTTTTTAACTTTTTAAATGTCAAACTTTTATCATCAGTGCTATGTTTTGTTTTATATTATATCTCTGACGAAATGAGGTTGACAGTTTCTGATTAAAAAGGGGACCCTGTTAGGCCCTCAGGTTAGACCTGAATCCAGAATCCTGCTGTGACTGAGGTTGACACCCCTGCTCTAGTGTTTGTGGAAGAACGTTAACTGTCAGTAGAATATAGTGTAAATCAGTGTTCCCTAGGTAGCCTAGAATGTTCTCACTAAACGATTCCTCTGAGCCATCTCCAAATTGTCGCTCAGTCTTAAAATGCTCAGGCTTCAAACTTTCTCCTGGACTGATACATCTCTATTTCTGCTTTTATAGATGCGTCACCTGTTCCAGGTTATTTACATAAATGATTGTGTGTCGCAGCTGTTATAAAGACTCTCTGGGCAGGTGAAGTTCACTCACCTTGTCGGCCACACTGTTGGGGAGAAGCGTCCTGACCACCACGCCGCTCGTCTTCCCTCCCACGATGCCGAAACCCAAACCAGATCCATCATTCACCAGCTCAATCTCCTCCACGTGACCCCACTGGTCCTGCAGAATAAGATGAAAACAGCCAGGTGAGCATGTTTGAAAAGTGGGGGACAAAAGTAACCTGGCAAGTCAGATGGATGTGTTTCACACATCCACCTGGTAAACCTCTCACAGACGGTGTTTGGGAAAGGGCAGAGCCTTTGAAAAAAACTCAGAGGGTGACTGGATGAACGATCTGTCTGTCACATCTTTACGGGCTCATGTCAGTACACGACTTTTGTCGTTTTTGAAAAGAAAACAACTCACTGCTGTTCTTTGTTTTCTTTGTTCTTCTTTTAACGAAGAAATGTCGTCAAGTTCTGATAAAACTGGTGCTTTAGCAGCATCCACGCTAATCTCTTCCACCATAATTGCACTGGCCTCTTGTTGCTGCTTGCTTACGTCATGACTCCACTGCGCCTGAAAGTACTGCCCCTTGTCGCTGATTGGTCCTGTCACTTTCTAACCAGGCCAAAACGGTTCAGATGGGAGCTTTGCAAGGATTCACCAGTGAGAAACATGGAAACGGCGTATCCATCTGCTTTGCAAGGTTAGGATAAAAGTCTTAATTAGAGAAAATGTTCTCATGAATGTATCAATTTTATACTAAAGCACAGTTGTCAAACTCAAGGCCCGGGGGCCAAATCTGGCCCGTGAAACAATTATATCCGGCCCGCAAGATCATACCATATTTGTATTATAACTGTCCCACCAGTATGAGGTCTGCAGATTTCCTCCAGTATAAAAATGTAAACTTCAACTTGATTATTTAAAATATCCTTGTTAAACCATAAAAATCTGACAAAGTGATTTCATAAAAACTAAAAATGTTGGGAAAGAAAATAGTATGTTTTATTTCATATTTTCAATTTTACAACTCAAGATTACGACTCAAACTTATGATTTTGACTTTTCATTGCATACTCAGAATTTAGATTTTATATGTCACATTTTTATCTTTTAGATTCCCAATTTTATATTTTAAGTCTTATTTTGAATGTTTCAACACCTTACTTTGGCTTTTTCATCCCATATTTTGACTTTTAAAAACATGATTTTATTTCTTTCCTCATATTTTGAAATTTTGAATGAATAATTTGTACTTTTTATACCATATTTTGACCTTTTACACTCCCACATTTTAATTCATCATTTTGAATTCTAGCTCATATTGACATTTTCAACTCATAAGTTTTGGCTTTTTAATCCCATATTGAGCCCTATCAGACTCACAATTTAAAATTTTAACCCTTTAGGTGCCACAGTTTTTTCAAGAAAATATTCAGTTGTGATGTAAAGATTTCAAAAGGCTGTAGCTTGAAAGTGGTTAGAGATAAAGGCATACTGTAAATGAGAACAATCTTCAGTATGACCCAAAGTTTGTTGAGGGAGTAAATTCACTCATCTAATTTACATATTCTGACGTCACCAAGCGGCCTCCACCGCCACTGCTTCTACCACATCTGCCCTACCTCCATGGTGTTTTTTTAATTTCTGCTACTTCCATCAATATTTGTGTTTTGACCACCCCTGCAACCCCCACCATGTCCCCACCCCGGCCACGGTGAGGAAAAACATCGGCTTCGGTATGTGCTGCTTGTGGACTCTCATGGTGCACAGACTCGCAGTGGCTGCTCACAGACGCACGGCAGTTTCGGTCTCACCGGACAACTGAACGTCGTGTATTGACCACCCCTGAAACCCCCACCACGTCCCCTCATCGGCATTTGCCGATTACTCCCACCCCAGCCCTGGTGAAGAAAAGCATCGGCTTCGGTATGTGCTGCTGGTGGACTCTCATGGCACACAGAGTCACTGTGGCTCCGACACACTGGCAGTCTTGGTCTCACCGGACGACTGAACATCATCGTCACAGGGGTAAATATTTCACTATTCCTCCCGGCATCGTGAGTATTCTGTCTACAGTTCGCTCTCTTTCTCTCGTTTACGCACCGACTACAACCACTTCTATCACTTCCTCGTCTCCTCAACCGGCGGTGCGTCTATCAAACTCTCTTTCCCCAAAACAGGCCCACAGATGCTGCTGGGATTGAAGTAACTCACGTCCACCATCTCCTGGTGTAAAGTAGTAACAACATTAGGCTTCATATTTGCAGCTACAGCCTGTTTAATTCAGCAATATTGCTCGTCGCAATACTGTGGCTTTGGCGCTTAAAAGGTTAAGTCATATTTTGACTTTTAAACTCATGATTGTATATTTGATCTCATATTTTGACCTTTCAAACGTATGATTTCGACTTTCTCCTCATATATTTGCTCTTTAAAAACATTATTTTTCTATTCTTAATATCCTGTTCTGATCTTTTGAAGTAATACATTTGAATTTTTATCTCAGATTTGAGCCTTTAAACTTATCATTTTTACTTTTTTAATTTCCAAATGATTTATCATCAGTGCTGTTTTTTCATATTTTTTTACTGGTGTAAATGAGGTTGACAGTTGTGGTTTAATGTTGACCCTGTTAGGCCCTCAGGTTAGACCTGAATCCAGAATCCGGCCCCTGCTGTGATTGAGTTTGACACCCCTGTGAAGCTGGTGCTTTTTAAATGTAAACTGTATTATGAGATCTTAATAATGAGTGGAAACTTTTGTTAAATTTGATTTTTTTTTTACTAAATGTTTTCACACATTTGAATTAACCATCTCAGCTTGTCAGTGGTAAAAAGAACAGCTTTTAGATCTGACTATGTAAATCCTTAGTCCAGGAAACTCCTCGATGTTAGAACTGCAAGGATTTTGTTTCAGCAGCAGACTCAGAGAGCGGCTCGATCCGTCCCGAGGTGAGAGGTGGTTAAACCGAGCCTCTGCAGGTAATTACCACCTGAGAGCATTTCCTCCTGTCTGATACACTCACACAGACTCAGAGGCTCAGGCTGTCTTTATGAGGTAGCTGTAATCACAGGTGGCTCTGCTCTCTTATTACAGCTGTGATCTGATACAGGAGCCCTTCCTCCGTCTAATGAAACAAACCTCTCCTCCTCCTCCTCCTCCTCCTCCTCCTCCTCCTCCTCCTCCTCAGGGCGCTGGAGGAGGCCGATAAAGTCCTGAATGTGTTAAATGTTTCTGTCTAACAGAAGTTCACTCTCTCCCAGCAGTGGATCTGTTTCTGCAGATTAAAGTTTGTTACTGACTGTCAGTGAGAACTGGTTTATGTTAAACTGAACAGAGCTTGGTTTCTGTACCCATGAAAGCAACAGGAGGAGGATAGTTAGTGATCTGAGTTGGTTTCCATCAAATCCATGAGGGCCTGTTCTTCCTGTGAGCTTTTTTTCAAAGACTTATGTACAGCCAGATTAATATTTGAGTTTCTACCCGTGTCTAAAAGCCATAAAAGTAGTAGGCTTTACTGGTATTGAGTAATGGATTTTTATAGTGAAAAAGAGGCCTATAGATGACTACAGCTAGGAGCTATTAGCTGGAAAACTCATCTAGACCAAAGTATGAAGCCTTAGCTAGTTCAGGGTCAAAGATGATAACAATAGAACAGGAAATGAGGATTTTACGCCTGTTTTATGAAGGAGAAGTTCAGGATCCTTGATAAACATGATAATCATGTAGGGTTCATACTCCTGAATGCTTCAACATACAGACATTATCATGGTCTCTATGGGAAGGAATCCTGTCCACCGTCCAGAATCAAAACCAGAATCACTGGCACATAAAGACAAATAAACAAAATCATCCCCCAGAGTTCAGTTAAATCCATCATGAAGAAATGAGGGAATATGTCACATGTGTAAATCTGTCTAGATCAGACCGTCCTCACAAACTGAGTGAGCGTGCAAGAAGGAGACTAGTGAGAGAGGACACCAAGACACCTATGACTACTCTGAAGGAGCTCCAAGCTTCAGCAGCTGAGATGGAGAGACTCTGCAGACAACTGTTGGCCGGGTTCTTCACCAGTCAGAGCTTTATGGGAGAGTGGCAAAGAGAAAGACACTGTTGAAGAAAACTCAGATTCAGTCTGGACTAGAGTTCACCTAAAGGACTGTGGGAGACTCCATGGTCAAGAGGAAGAAAGTTCTTAGTCGCCAAACACTGACATCACCACAAACACACCATCCCCACTGTAGAGCACGCTGGTGGCAGCATCATGCTGTGGGGGTGCTTCTCAGCAGCATCAAGCTGTGGGGGTGCTTCTCAGCAGCATCACGCTGTGGGGGTGCTTCTCAGCAGCTGGCCCTGGAAGGCTTGTAAAGGTAGAGGGGGAAAAGCCAAACTCTATTGACCATGATCGATTTCTAAAATCAACAAAAGGGTAAAACATTCAAGGGAGAATACTTTTTGTAGGCACTGTATTTATCTGCAAATAAACCATGTTTTTGTCAGACAAGGCCAGCCACAGTCTAATCCTTGTTGTTTAGATCAAGGTTTCTCAACCTTGGGGTCCGGACCCTGTCGTGGGGGTCGCGAGACACTGAGAGGGGGTCTCCAGAGCCTTAAAACACTAAGAACAGTTTTGAATTACACTGTTGCCACTTTACACCAATTTGCCTAAATTTAACCCGTTTTTATCCATTTCCTGCCAATTTCACCCATTTTAACACATTTTTGCAACTTATAATCCATTTTTGTCATTTTAAACCCTTTCTAAGTTTTTTCTGCCTGTTTTTACCACTTCTAAAATAAATCTTGAAAATCTCTGCCTATTGTTGGCTCTGTTGACACATTATTGCCACTATAAACTTTTACCACTTTTTAAGCAACATTTTATAATTTGATATGCCCATTTTTGCTACTTTCTGACTTTTTCTGCCACAAATAACCCCTCTTTGCCAGTTTATATCAATTTTCTTCCCATTTCACCAAATTTCCACCTATTTTTGCCACTTTAATGCCATTTGAGCCACTTTTGAATCTTCTTTTACCACTTAATATGCCCATTTTTTAACACTTTAACCTATTTTTTGGTTATTTTTTGCAACTTTTTTTCAATTTTTTGGCACTTCTAAGCCATGTCTGCTACTTTTACCATTATTAAACCATTTTAGCTATTTTTTTTTTTACATTTTTAAGAGGGCTACTTACTACACAAATGAATTAAAATGTGTTTCTTTGATAAGAGTGGTTATTATTCAGGTAAAATCTAAAACACCACAGTTTAATTTTACAATGTACCAGGATTTTGCTGGCCCCCAGTTTGGCTGGGCCCCAGAAAGCTCTAATGTACGGCCTTGTCTCCACATGACTATTCTAAAATGTTCATGGCTGTGTTCAGCCACCTTCAGGTACAGTGGGGGTCCCCGGTCTCTGGCACCTTTATTTTGGGGGTTGCAGGTTGAGAATCCCTGGTATAGATGATCTCTAAACAATTCAAGGACTCTACCAATCACAACTTTGTCCTGCAAGTCCTGCACAGACTCCCTGTTTAGGTATTTAGAGTTCAAACTTCTTTAGGGTTAAATGTAGAAAATAAAGACTATACATAGACACTGTTGGCAGCAGTATTCACCTCCTAAAGTCCCCCATCCCAGAGGAAAGACCCTGCAGGAAATTCAGCTATCCAGAGAAGAGTTCATAATAAAAGTTTATAAACTTAATCCAGTTGTTCCTGAGTCCATTTCCTCTCAGTCGAGGTGTTTTTAAAAGCCCCTTCAGCTTTCTTTAATTGCTCAATCTGTTAGCTTTTATCTCCTTTCTCTCTGCTTTTCATCATCTTTAGGAGAGCCATAAATTAGAACGAAACTCTAAAGTGCATTCTCTGACACGCGGTCTCAATCCACGCTGGGAAAATATGCGCTAAACAGAACCAAAGCAGTAAAATCATCCCAGACTGGTTGATTTATATCCGTCTTTATGAGCGACATCTTTCCTGTCAGCAGCGCACAGACTCCTGCAGAGAGACGAGGGGAGAGGTTCGGAGTCGGGGCAGAACATCAGCTGCGATGGCGGGTCCGGCAGAGAGGGTTCAGCTTAAAGAGACGGATAGTTAGCCAGGCCAGGAGAACAGCGATAAAACCTCCGGCAGAATTGTGTTTTTTATGCTCGTGGCTCCATTAAACGTGACCTCGATAGAAGCGGGCCATGAATAAAACAAAAGCAGGAGGATGGAGGCCTGGAATGCAGGACGTGGCCCGGATCCAATGAGACGAGAGGGGGAGGAGGGGAACAAACAAGAGGGACAGTGTAATTTTGTGTGATAATGAGCCGACATAGAGCAGGGCAGGATGATTATAGCTGAGGCCAACTTCTGATCTAAACTTACATTAACAGTCAGACCTGCTCCAGTTTGTCAGCACGTCATCGCTGCGTTGTCTCATCTAAATGTCAGAGATCTCTGATATTTTCATTGGCTGAACCTCAGAGGCTTAAACGTTCACATTTACTCTGATATGGCTCATGTTGGTGATGTTTCTGCATTTTAAACACCATTCACTGCTACTGTTGCTCTTCATTGCTCAGTCCACTACAGTAGGACAACCTTACACCCAGGCCAAGTCTTCTCATCAGGGGGGATAAAGGGGAGAGCTTCCTGGGGTTCACAGAGGTCAGCATAATCATGGTTCACTGTTAATGATCAGAAAAGTTCATCTTGTTGGATAGGTATTTGTATCTTTCAAATGTGTATTAAACTAAAAAACTCACTAGATATCTGCATTTTGAGTAAATTTGAACTCAAAAATTTACCAGGAGGCCGGCACGTTTTGGTCCGCGCTGGTAGTGTGACGTCACAGGTCCGCAGCACTCCTCGCCATTCCTATGCAGTAACTGTTTTTTAGACGTTTTGCTGCTTGCAGCTGTTGCTGCCATAACAGCTTTCATACCAGACACGAGTTTGTTGCATGTTGGTTTTGTCTCCCTGCTATCAAAGCTCTGTCATTCCTCCTAGTTTTACCTCAATAAAACTCCCTACAAGTGACTGGATTCAGAATACACCGCTTTCCACATTTTATGCAAATGACATTTTTTCGTTTATTTCCTAAATATTTATGCAAATGACAGAGTATTTTTCAAGTCATCAGCCGTTAGAGCATGATTCAAATATTACTGAACAAACTTCATAATGATAACTATTAGTTTTTTAAAAATAAAAACCTCAAAATGCACTGTTCCACATTATTAAGCACGACAGAGTTTTAAAAGATTTTATAGGTTGTAAAGAACTGAAGATGGTCATTTGTTGAATTTGCAGCATTAGGAGGTCATATTTACCGACATCAAAGCAATTTCAATCAAAAACATCTTAACAGGCCAAGTTCCATGTTAACATAGGAGCCCTTCTTTGATATCACCTTCACTATTCTTCATTCCATTCCATTGAACTTGTGAGTTTTTGGAGAGTTTCTGCTCTAATTTCTTTGCAGGATGTCAGAATATCCTCCCAGAGCTGCTGTTTTGATGTGAACTACCTCCCACCCTCATAGATCTTTAGCTTGAGGATGCTCCAAAGGTTCTCAACAGGGTTAAAGGTCAGGGGAGGATGGGGGCCACACCATGAGTTTCTCTCCTTTTATGCCCATAGCAGCCAATGACACAGAGGGATTCTTTGCAGCATGAGATGGAGCATTGTCATGCATGAAGATCATTTTGCTACAGAAGGAACTGTTCTTCTTTTTGTACCATGGAAGAAAGTGGACAGTCAGAAACTCTATATACTTTGCCGAGGTCATTTTCACACCTTCAGGGACCCTAAAGGGGCCTACCAGCTCTCTCCTCATGAATCCAGCCCAAAACGTGACTCCGCCCCCTCATTGTTGACGTCACAGCCTTGTTGTTCTATTCCAGCATGTCTGTGGCCGAGAGACCACAGAAGGACTAGAAAGACATGGTTTGCTGAGTTCACACAGAGTCCTGACCTCAACCCCATCTTGCACCTCTGGGATGAACTGGAATGGCGATTGTGAGCCAGGCCTTCTGGTCCAACATCAGAGCCTGACCTCATAAATGCTCTACAGAATGAATGGACACACATTCTCACAGAAACACTTAAGAATCTTCTGGAAAGCCTTCCAAGAAGAGTGGAGGCTGTTAGAGCAGCTAAAGGGGACAGACTTCATATTAAAGTGCAAAAATACAATGTCGCTACAGTCCCTGTTGGTGGAATGAGTAGGTGACCGAATACTTTTGTCCATATAGTGTATCACTAGTCATCCGGTAATTGTTTGATTTTTTAAAAACTGTTTTACTACTTTATAGGCCTTAACTAAAGCACCTTTTTTTCTGCATTTTACCAGTAACTGTAACTTCCTCTGGTAGCCTTAAAGCGAACTTTCTTCTGTTTTTGTTTGGTCCTAACGACTCCGTTCTCTCTCTCTTCATTGCTTCTGTAAACTGACTCCCTCCAGTATAAATAAAGGTCGCTCTTACCTGCGACCCTTCATCTCAGGATAAACCCTGATAACTTTGCTCCCGTCCCTCCGTGTCTGTACTCTCTCTCCCCTCCTCCCCACCGGTCTGTGACTCGCCCGTCATGTCGACATTCATTGATCGCCTCCTCTCAGACTTAAACACATATTGTCAGGAGTGACGCTGCGAGCGGAGCACTAACTTGATTTCTTTAAAGGCTTTAAGGTCGTAAAAATCATCCGAGTCAAAGTCAGCAAAGACTTACGGCTCGTCATAAACACGAGGTCTCACTCCGATACAGAAACGAGGCCTCAAAGTGACCTCCACTTATGATTGACGCCCTCGCTTCCACGCTCGTCCTGAGTGACAGCCAAGCTACATGATGACGAGTGTGTGTGTGAGTGTGATATACTTCACACCTCTGCTCTTCTGCAGGTTTAGATCCAACCTTTACACCTGAATTAACTTCATCCTGAGTCGTAAACAACAGGCAAATGTGCAGACTTCAGTTTTTCCTGAAATGATAAACGCTGAGTGTTTGATTTTTGCCCGACATGCAGCCGATAACGGTTATTTTAGCTGAACAGCAGAGCTCTTTTATAGTGATACTGAAACTTTAACAGTCTGGGTCGTATAACTTTAGAGATCTTAAAAACATTTTCTGACAGATGCTTAAGGTTTACAAATTACACTTTTCAGTTTCTCTAGATCCATCGTAGATAAATTTTACCATCAAAGTGAAGTCCCACCTGGAGTTACACGCCATCTTTGATTTTTATAGAGATGCACCAATTGTAAAAATCAGGGCCGATAAAAATTACTTTTGGTTTTGACTAATAGTGCACCGATGCATCAGTGAACAGCAGCATTGGCTGATGGATGCTCTGTGATTGATCATCAGCCCACTGGCAAAAAATATGACGTGCCAATAATGTCTGTCGATGTTTGTCACACGTGGAAAATAGACAAATCTTAAGTGCATGCTGTGAGAGAAAATGCTGAAATATGACTGTTAAATTTAAATGTTTCAGATCATCAAACACTATTAATCCAGAAATCCCTTAAATAGAAAAACAACACATCATAGCGCCATCTAAAGAAATTCAAGAACAGATGAAAAATAAAGTCACTGACATCTATCAGACTGAAAGGGTAACAGAGGCATTTCTAAGGATTTGGGACTCAAGCTAACTACACTGAGAGCCATGACCCACAATTGGAGAAAACTGGGAACAATGATGAACCTTCCCAGGAATGGTTGGCCTACCAAAATGACTCTAAGAGAACATGTTCGACTCATCCAGGAGGTCCCAGAAGAACCCAGAACAACATCTAAAGACCTGCAGGCCTCACTGACTCAGTTAAGGTCAGAGTTCATGATTCAACAATCAGACAGAGACTGGGCAACAACAGCATCATGGGAGAGTTCCAAAGTCAAAACCACTGCTGAGCAAAAAGAACACAAAGGCTCGTCTCACATTTGACTTAAAAGCATCCTGATGATCCCTAAGACTTCTGGGAGAAATTCCTTGGACTGACCAGAAAGAAGAGGAACTTTTGGAACCCTAACCCTCGACAGTTTCACCCACTTTTAAAAAAGTTTTTTAAAAAATGGCCCACTATTCAGCAAAAATGGGGGAAAAAAGCCCTCACAATGGAACATTCCATCATTTGCCTTTGATGATGTCATCCCTTGAAGCCATCATCTTCAAAGGATGACATCATCTTCAAAGGACGACATCATCTTCAAAGGACAACATCATCTTCAAAGGACGACATCATCTTCAAAGGACGACATCATCTTCAAAGGATGACGTCATCTTCAAAGGATGACATTCACTCATACCAACTGTCAAACATGGTGGTGGTAGTGTGATGGTCCGGACCAGGACCTGGACCACTAGAACCATGAATTCTGCTCTAGCAGAAAATCCTGAAGGAGAATGTCCGTCCATCAGTTCATGACCTCAAGATCAAGCACTCCTGGGTTATGGAGCAGGACAATGATCCCAAACACACCAGCAAGTTCACCTCTGAATGGACTAAAAACTACATGAAGGTTCTGGAGTGGTCTAGTCAAAGTCTGGAGTCTGGAGATGCTGTGGTGTGACATTAAACAGGCCTGCATGCTGGAAAACCCTCCAGAGTGGCTGAATTACAATTCTGCAAAGAAGAGTGGGACAACATTCCTCCACAGAGATCAGAAAGACTCACTGACAGTTATCACAAATGTTCAGTTGTTGCTGCCAAGGATGGAACAACCAGTTATTAGGCTAAGGGGAGATGACTGTTTCCCATAGGGCCAGGTAGGTTTGGATGTCTTTTTCCTTAATAAATGAAATCATAATTTAAAAACAGACTTTAGTATTTACTCAGGTTGTCTTTGTCTAATATAAAAAATATTTTAAATGACCCGAAACATTTTAGTGTGACACCTGCAAAACAAAAGAAACCATAAAGGAAGCAGATGTATTTTCAAGGCACTGTAAGAACTAAAGACCAAATACAACAGCAATAAAAAGATGTTTTTAAAATATATTACCATGGAAACTTGAGTCATTTCTTACCGTGCTGATGATGGCAGTGGGTGGCGATGATGTCTTCAGCTGGCGGTCCCGGGCCACCACCAGCTCCACGGCCTCCCCCGGCTGCTGCAGAAGGTTCAACGCAGTCTGCTGGCTGATCCCCGGCTCCAGAGGACTCCCGTTAATCACCAGGATCTGATCCCTTTCCTGAAGACGTCCGTCCCTGCAGCCAACAATAATATATTCTTAACAAAATGGCTGATAATTTATGGACACACCATTGAAATAGTTAAAATGAATCTTTCTTTGAAACTTCCACAAACAGCTTGTCATCATTGCCATACTGTAACTGAAATGACTCGGTGTGTTACAGGTAAACAGGACTGGCTTATAGATGTGTTTTATTGTTGTGTGGTAAGTTAAATCAGAAATGTCCCACAGTATTTTAACGGGATAAACTGCTCCATTTAAAGTAGAATTCCTCATGTTTTAGTCCGCTCAGCAGTGAGTATTCGTGGCTGAATGCACAGATAGGCAGTAATTTAACAAAGAATCTATAAGGAGAGCTGGACAGTGTCAGAGGTGAACTCCTATTCATCCCTCTAAATGCTGCTCACTGGAGCTTGAAGCTGTAAACACAAATTACTGGAATATTCTGGATAGCTTTGGCATCAACTGCTCATAGAGCAGCACACATATGTTCCCTTTAACATGGACTCCAACCCTCCTGCTCTCATATCCTGGATGGTAGCTTTGTAAATGTTGATGTAAAAGGATAAAACTTCATAGAATTATAATCCCTAACCCTTTCAGATGAGTGAGCTACACGGACTTTAGTGTTTGAAAAGTTTGTTTGAGTTATGTTGTTTATTGCTTGTAAATAAAACTTATCTTTATTTAAACTTGGATTAAACTGAGCAATAATTAATAACTGTTTTTTAACACAAAAAGAAGTCCAAGGCACTGATGCTGTCCAAACCTGGTCTGATCCTCATCATATCCCCATGTCTAATGCTTTTTAAAAACAGGAAATAATGACAACATACCGCAAATCTCATCTATGCTTTAACTATGAGAACTTTTAGATCTACCTCCATTTTTAAAGTTGGGGATATCGTTCCTAATGTTTCAAAAGTCACTGTAAAAGTTTTCCTCTGGCCGATAAACAGGATAAAGTGCACCCTTTGGTGCTTTCAAGGTGGACAAAATTGGTCAAAGTGCCTCTGAAGTGCCCTCTAAATAGACAAAAGTTGACAAAGTTCCCTGTTGAGTGCCCTTTCAGAGTACAATATAAGTGTTTCTAGGCTGCCTTCTAAATGGACAGTACATGATAAAGTTCCCCAGGGTTGTGTGCCAGTGGACAGGGTGTCCTCTCAGTGGACTAAACCATATGTCCAATGGTGGAGAAATGTAATGAAAAGCTACAAGCTTGTGTGTGTAAAGTTAATTCTCACTGACATTCTCTCCTGTGTAATTTTGTTAAATCAGTGGTTGACTGGTTTGTAATTCCTGACTACCTAGTCTAGTTAATGTGTAGGCTTCAACCTGGATCACCTTTCCAATATTCAAATATAGCCAAACACCTGTTGGGCTGTCTTATAAAATTTGATCTCTACATTTTTACAGCATGTTTCATAATGCGATTCTCTGAATAGCAAACATTTTTTTCTTACAGATTTATTTTGGGTATTTTTGTGCCTTAATTGATAGAGGAGGGCAGGGGGTAGAGTTGGAAATAGGGATGAGAGCAGGGGGAGAAATGCAGTAAAAGGCCTCAGGCCACTAAGCCACCTGCACCCCAGCAAACATCTTTTAAAATAACTGAGTTAAATGTCTGCATAATTCACATACAGGTTTTTAAAGCTATTCAGGGTGAATGAGGACTTGTCCACACAGAGAAGAAAACTATATATTTCCATTTCGTTTTGAAAAAGGAAATGTCCACTTAAGCACAGAACTACTGAAAAGGACTGAAAACACTGTAGTATATATGCCAAGCCTGTAAGTGGCATTGTAACGCTGCCACAGAAATGCACCCAAAGAGAGAAGAAGATTACAGAAAACTGCCCCAAAGTTTTCTCCTGCTTCTCCTTCTGGTTGTTGTAATGGAAAATTGTGTCTCAACCTTGTAACCTTATATTTACCCAACCTAAACCTTTGCCTTTTCTGGAGAGTAATAAAAACACTGTCTGACCAGCTGTTCCCCCCTTGGGGAAGTTTCAGGGCAATCAAGTGAGGTAAACAAAAGGATCTTTGATCTGAGGGTTTCTAGCCCAGGAAGGGTTAAGTGTGGATATACATGTTTGCTAACCTGACACGCCAGATGGATGTGTTTCACTATCGAGCTGAACGTGCGCAGCTACTGAGGAATAACACGAAACATGGCAACCAAAGACATGCAAGTACTCGACTTTTGCCGTTTTTGAAAAGAAAACAACTCTCTGCTGTTCTTTGTTCTTCTTTAAATGTCATCAAGTTCTGACAAAACTTGCGCTTTAGCAGCATCAACACTAAGCTCTTCCGCCATAACTGCACCGGCCTCTTGTTGCTGCTTGCTTACGTCACGACTCTGCCGCGCCTGAGAGTACTGCCCCTCGACGCTGATTGGTCCTGTCACTTTCTAACTGGGCCCAAACGGTTCAGATGGGAGTTTAGCAAGATGGCTTCGCCAGTGAGAAGCAATGAAACAGGCGTATCCATCTTCTTTGCAAGGTTATGTGTCGACCTAGTAGGGGTTAAGCCGGGGAACAGGGATTTTTTACAACGTATTTTAAAATCTGTGTGTAACCTGAATTGTAGGCATGCAGATGAGTGTTGTAAACAGGATTATAAAAGAGCAGTGGACGAGAGGTTCGGGGCACATTCTGCCATGGCCATGTGGTCATGGTTGGTGTGTCCACCTACAGGTGTCAAAATAAATCCAGAAAGTTCCTCCTTGCTGATTGTTGTTGGCATCTTAATTTTCCTGTCTTTTTAGAATTCCTACCACATTTTTCTCCGTGGATCTAAGAACATCTGGTGTCTGCTGTTCTCAGTGGTGGTAAAGGAGCATCAAATTTTGCAGCAAAAGCCATAATAAGCTCAGTAGCTTCTGCAGCATGAACACAACCCTGTTAATGCCATTGTTGTTTTGGTTGGACTAGTGCATGCGGGCTAAGTGGGCTGCGCTATGTGTGACATAATCGTTTCATGAATGATGCGGTTGGTTGTCCACATGGAGACGAAACGGTAAGCGTTTACAGATTTGTTCACTCCGGGACCCGTTTCAAAAAGTAGCGTTTACGGCCTCCTTAAATGCTGTTTCTGTGTGGATGAAACACCGATAAGACAAAAAACTTTTGCGTATATGGGCCTAAAGCTCCATGTTTATTTGCATATGAAGAGGAAAAGTGTTCACTGACATTGGGATGTGACGATAAGACCAGGTGTGAATAGCTTAGAGCTGTATCACATTGACTTGTAAATAGTTTTTCTAGTCACCTGACTACTCGAGGAGCTGTTGCAGGTCACATCTACCCATTCACTCCACATCTACACACTAATTCTCTAGGTCAGTGATGCTCAACGTGTGGCTCTTTTATGTCTTAATTTAAAACATTATTCACCCAGAAAACCTTAAAAAGGGAAACTTTGACCTCAGAAATTATCCATTGCAAGTCACTTTATTCAGTTTGTTTCCCACACTTACCCAGTTGGCTTTAATTGTCAACTTTCAAATCTGTCTGTATATTTCCATTTCCCTTATTTGCAATTTTTTCCACTTTTAATCCATTTTTACTGCTTTAATTCCACTTCTGTCACTTGTTTTTGCCACTTTTTGCCCTCTCTTTTATTCTGCTTTTTACTATTTGCATTTTTTCCCCATTTTTGCCACTTTTCACCGATTGAAGCTGCCTTTTACCATTAAATGCCACCTTTTTCCCAGCTTTTTGCCACTCTTTGCTGTTTTGTTGCCCATTCCCCACCATATGCTGACTTTTGCCCCATTAAGTCACTTCCTACTCATTTGTTGTCACGTTTTTATCACTTTTTGACCATTGTTGCCACCTGTAACATTTTTGTCCCTTTTCACCCTGTATTTGACGTTTTATGCTGATTTCGCCTCTTTTCACCCTTTTTTGCTGCTTTCTGACCATTTTGCCACCTTTTACTTATTTTTATTACCACTTTAACCCATTTTTGCCACCTTTCACCACTTGGATCGCGGCTCTTGCAAAGGTATTTTTCAACAATTTGGCTCTTTGGAGTAACACTGCTCTAACGTTTGTGCAACTTGTTGTAAATAAATTTGAAACCTGTGTGCGATGCCTCCAGGTTGGATCTGTTTGACGAATACTCCCTGACTGCTGCTTCCTGCTGGATTCAGACCGACCACGCTGAAGCCCAGACCGCCAGAGAGGGGCCGGGTCAGACTGACCACCTCAGTGTGACGGCCCTGCAGACACAAAAAAATATTCATGCTAACACCAAACAGAAATATAGGGTTTGTGTATTTACAGGTGTGGGTCTGTGTCTCTGCCCACCTTAGCGGCAGCCTGGATCCATTTCTGCAGGACGTTAGAGGAGGGTGGAGTCTGATGGATGGGCGGAGTCGAGCCATTGGTCAGGATGGAGGAGGAGGCAGACAGGGTGGGCTGGGCCGAGCTGGTAGGCTGATTGATGGCGCTCATGATCAGCTGACCCTTTTTGGAGAAGCTGATGTCACTGCAGGCGTCAGGAGGCATGCTACTGAGCTGTGGAGGAGGAAGAGGAGGAAGAAAAATTAGTCACAGAGAAGCTGATACATGTTTTAGGTCTGGTTTGGAGCTGCACAAAAAACACAAGATGTGCAACAATACAAAAAAAAAGACTGCAAAAGAGATGAGAATGACTTTCAGGTTTAGCTTGTCTACAAATATGATTCCCTAAATCCATGATCCTAGCCTCCTCAGACCCTGCATTTACATATGAGAACATTACATGTTGGTTTTCTTAAGACACACTCATTGTTTCTACAATTTCAATTTTGGTAACCTTGCAAAGCAGATGGATACGCCCGTTTCCTTGTTTCTCATTGGCGAATCTATCATGCAAAGCTCCTGTCCGAACTGTTTGGGCCCGGTTAGAAAGTGACAGGACCAATCAGCGATGAGGGGCAGTACTTTCAGGCGCGGTGGAGTCGTGACGTAAACAAGCAGCAGCAAGAGGCCGGTGCAGTTATGGAGAAAGACATTAGTGTGGATGCTGCTAAAGTGCCAGTTTTATCAGAACTTGAAAACATTTCTTCATTAAAAGAACAAAGAACAGCAGTGAGTTGTTTTCTTATCAAAAACAACAAAAGTCGTGTACTGACTAGGGGTGTAAAGGTACTTGTATTTGTACCATACCGATTCGGTACAGCCTCTCGGTACGGTACAGACACGTACCAAACAGATACATGTCGAACGAAGCTCATACACAGACAGAAAACCAGAGAACAACTCACCGTCACACTGTCCTAACAACCACACAACCACAGCAAACGACAGCAACAGCCTGAATATTCCCATATAAAAGAGTCCTGTTTAGGAGCACTTTGTTTGGTTGAACACAGCCAGGAACATTCTAGAATAGTCATGTGGAGACAAGGCCACCTATGAGGGGGGATAAAGGGGAGAGCTTTCTTGGGCCCATCCAAACTGGGGGCAAACTAGGTCAGCAAAATCCTGGTTCATTCTACAGTTAAGTTGCAATAACCATATTTCATATTCAATCTGAATAAAAACAATTCTTAACAAAGCAACAAATATCTTTCAGTGGATAGTCTTCTTAAAAATCTGCATCATTTTTTTCTTAAAAACAGAGTTAAAATGGATTAAAAATAGTTAAATGGGTTAAAATGGCACAAAAAAATGGTGGAAAAGGTTGTGAAATATGATTTTAAACGTAGAAGAAAATGGTTTGGCTGCAATAAAATACATAAGAGAGGCAGCAACAAATGGCAAAAACAGGCATAAAAAGTGGTGAAAAGGGATTAAAGTGTCAGAAGTGGGTGGAGGGTGGAAATTTTGGTGAAATGGGTTTAAACTGCAATATGGGTTAACTGAGGCAGAGAACTTTGCAGAAGTGGGTAAAACCTGCAAAAATGGGCATAACAAATATTCAAATGTAATTAAAATGGGCAAAAAGGGGTAAACATTGGTTAATATCCATAACAATGGGTCAACAGAGACAACAATAGGCAGTAAGCAGCAAGAATTGAATTGGAAGTGGGAAAAACAGTCAGAAAAAATGTTTAGGAAACAGATTAAAAATGACAAAAATGGGTTAAAATGAGCAAAATATGGTAGTGAAAACTGACAAAAATGGGTGGAAAGTAATAATGACAAAATTGGGTGGGAAAAAAACATTTAAAAATATTCTTTGTTTTTTGGTCCCGACCCCAACGTTGAGAACCACCGCTCTAAAGTATGAGGTAAGCTTCAGCTCTGCTCACAGTCAGCCGGTAGACACGTCCTTCAGACTTTTACTTTGATACTGTGACGATATTTCAGAGCTGCAGCTGCAACATTTTTGCAGGAAACAATGAACAGCTCTTCCCATTTTACCAGAGGCTTCCTAAAAAGTATTTGCACCTCTATAGGGGTACAGAATCCACATGTCTGCTACCTCTGATGACGAGAAAGAGAGAGCAACACATGCAGAAACAGAAGAGAGAGAGGGGTGCTCTTATATGCAAGGACGTTGTCGACAATAAAGAAAGACATGGAGGTAAAAAAAATGAAGCAGAAAGGCCGGGGGGTAAGTGGGGAGGAGAGTGGGAGAAAAGAAAATCAATAGATTCCTCTGCAGGCTCTCACTCTCTGAACAGGTAATGTATTAATGACCTTTACACTCACATTGTGGAAACTTATCAGTCTGCGGCTTATTTAGGCCGGGCTGACGGAGCAGGATCCCGAGCCATTTCATCAATACCGCCTCGACAAGGCCGTTACTCAAACCGAGACACTAGATATTAAAGCTTGATAGATCCGCAGAGAGCCGGGGGAGGAGGGGGGAGGGGAAATAAATAAAGAAAGAGAGAGAGAAGTCCCTGCTTCATATACCCTGGGCCGGCTTCCACCCAGCATTCATAGACTCAGCTGTGACCTTCGCAGCACTTAGAATATGAAGCCCAGCGTCAGTTATTGCCATTATCTTAATTTGGCCTGCAGATTGTTTATTGTAAAGGCTCGGCGTCAGAGTGAGCGCCGCCTGAATACAGATGGAGATGAGGAGGGGAGTCAATGTCCCGGCTCAGCCCCACTGACAGGTCACCGTGTGGGACAGGAGGCAGCTCAGCGCTGGGACTCCATAGGCTGTCAACATGTGGGCGGAGTCACACATGTCAGATCAGACATGGGGCTTTAATTAGACTGCAGAGCGTTAGACGGTGCTGGTTAAACTCCTGTTATACATGTCATTACAGTGAGGGAGGAGGAGGAGAAACGGCTGCTGATGTCATTAGAAACAATAAAAACCTCCTCACTCAGGTCTTTAGGTTTATGTCTGTTTTAAAGGGTTAATGCTAGTCACATTTAAATGCATGTAAACATATTAATGCACATTCAGAACCATACATAAGGCCTCAAAGTAAGGATCGACCGTCCTCCCAGAGACATTGCAGCGTGTGCTTTGGACTGACAGAAGAGAGAAAAGCATTTTAATGCTGTGTTTGTTACAGCAATGCCTCTCGTGTCTTACGTCCTGAGAGTGACCACTAAATTCAACATACTCTGCCTACATCTTGCAGAGCTGGAGACTCGAGATCACAGGAGAACGATGAGTTCATGCAGGAAGTGAATGTAAACATCAGGTTATTTTGCCTCTCTGGGGTTGACAGGTCGCTCATATTGACATTATTTCATGGTTTTCTTTTGCTTGTATTACAGCTTTAACCTGACATGCCAGATGGATCTGTGAAACACATCCATCTGGGAAAGCTTCAACAGGAAACGCTTGGGGATGAACGTTCTGTCTGTCACATCTCTACGGGCCAATCAGAGCAACAAAACATGTGACATAGCCGCTATCGAGCTGCGTGTGCGAGCTACCGAGGAATAACGCGAAACATGGCAACTATAGACATGCAAGTACTCAACTTTTGTCGTTTTTGAAAAGGAAACAACTCACTGCTGTTCTTTGTTCTTCTTTAAATGTCATCAAGTTCTGATAAAACTGGTGCTTTAGCAGCATCCAGGCTAAGCTCTTCCGCCATAATTGCACCGGCCTCTTGCTGCTGCTTGTTTATGTCATGCAGTCAGCAGTACGATGTCATCAATGCTCTGGACATGGACGCCATGATGAGTACGATCTACGCATGGCTGGATAACCCAGTGAAGTTTGAGAAATCTCATGGTGTTAATAACACCCTGGACACTGAGATTGTCCCAAAGTCTGACACTAAGGAGGAGGAGACTCACATCCTTATTGTGGAAGGCTTTCTGCTTTACACCTACAAACCTTTGATTGACATGATGAATGTTACTTTATTTACATCCCTTATGAGGAATGCAAAAAGAGGAGGTGCTCTAGAAACTACAAGGTGCCAGATCCACCTGGCCTGTTCGATGGCCACGTCTGGCCCATGTATTTGAAACACAAGAACATCACGCTGCAAAGATTTCTACACACATGGAGTAGATCTCTACATTTTACTAAAAGATGATTTTTTACCACAGTGTAACCGATTTACCTTGTATGGAGGCGATCAATATCACAATTTTCTCAGTCCTCCTGCAGACCTCCCATGTCATGAACAAGCCTGTTCCACCTAACGGCTCATAAATGTGAGCCACTTTTATAAACTAGCTCCTGTTTGAATGCCAGTTTCCTTTCCTCATCCCGTGTCCTTATTTAATCCACATTTAAAGCCAAACTGGGACCAAATGAAGAGCAACCAGCTCTACTGAGCTGAGCCACATGATCTGGATCTCTACAAAGAGACGAATTTCCCATCACAATGAAAGAGACTGGACAGATATCAGCTGAGGAAACACAGTTCAGATCAGCGTTTAAAACCATGACAAAACTATACCGAACTAAACCAGACCGCTTTGTGGAAACGGACTGTACAAGAATGTTGAATGACACCGCTCATCCAGACTTTAGTCAGAGGCTTTTCTAATTCCTACCTGCTGCTGCTTCTGCATTAGTTTTTTAAAACTTTTGCCTGAATATTCTACTACTTTCAGGACACAAAGTACACTATATTATTCTGTGAATTTCCACCTCAAAAGTTTGGTCTTTCCCCGAAAGTTCACATTTCTACATCAAGGGCATTGTAGACCCAGTGACAGACTTGTGACCTTGTGTTTGTGACCGAGGATGAGACATTATCTTAACATAGTGATGAATCACTATCAAAAGTCTGTGCATTGTGTTGTATTTTAATGTTAAACAGATACGTTGCAGGTTTTTCCTGCTGTTTGGATCAATCTGCTCTATGTGGACTGGCATGGTGAGCACCAAAAACAGACCTGGCACATATTTCAAGTGGAGCAGGGTGGGATGGAGTTCCTGGGACGTGCTGGAGACGGACCAGAATGCGTGTAGTTTAATTGCAAAAATCATAATCATTATTATTCTGATTGGTATTGAGATTAGCAGTGAGAAGCTAACCAGTATTACTACCCTTACAGGTAAAATGTCTGCATTGGTATTGGTTTTTGTAGTAAAACTGAGAATGTCAGCACTCAAAAATGGTCTTTTTTAAAAGGTTTTATTAGGGTAAGGCTCAACTGACGCGTATCGACTCACGGTCTTCTTCAGCATTCACAAAACTGCTTAAAAGGCAGTGTTAATTTTGTTGACTAATCATTCTCGTTATAATTTTCGTTAATAGCCTTTTTCCCCTGACGAAAACGAGACACTAACAGAACAAACACACATGGACAAAAACTAAAACAAATCAATTGACACTTCAGTCAACAAATAAAAACGAGATGAAAATGTTTGATAGAGACTTTGTCCAATCAGACCTAATCTCGTATGTAGAAAGTAGGGGCAGGTTAGGCATCCAATCACAGCTACTTTGGCTGTGTGGAAAGGTGGGATGAGATACGGGGAGAACCAATCACAACTCCTTTTGCTGCATGGTGGCGGGGTAAGTCGGGGAGAGATCCAATCAGTCAACTAAATTTACTGTAAATTTCGTCGACTAAAATGTTGGGAAGTTTTGTCAACTGAAACTAGACAAAAACTAAAACAATTTAGATGACTAAATTATGACAACAATTAAAAGATATTTTTGGCAAAAGACTATAAAACTAAATTAAAAAGTGTTGTCAAAATTAAGACTGTCAAAAGGACATTTTTGAGTGCTGACGTTCTCAGTTTTAGAAAGTCTTTTTTGTTGTGCACCATTTAGAAGTTCATTGTTGGGAGGATGCTCCTTTTTTGCTTTTTTTATGGGTTTTTCTAGTACCATCAACACTTGTCTAAATGCATGTGTTGTGTTTTAGTGCTCAAGGGCATAGACAATGATACCACCAGCCTAACAAAGCAGCTCAGTCTGAGACCTGTCATCTGCATGTTTTTCTCTGACACGATGCAACAGCCAGGTAACAAGCCAAACTCCACCTGTTTGTGTCTATGGGATTAATGTTAAAAGCACATTAATGAGGTAAAAGGTGTGTCCTCTCTTCCTAAAGTGTGTTGTCTGTAATAACAGCAACATGAAGCGAGCGTTTGCTTTAAACAGCGTCTCCATCAGCCTGTCTGCAGCTCTAATACGAGCTGGTTTGTCTTTAGCCCAGCGCTGCAGCGACTCATATTAACACAGCTTAAATAAGTGTTTAAAGGTATGTTGATAGCATTGATCTGCTCGCCTTCGGTCCACGATGATTCAAAGAATCAGGCTGTTGTGATAAAGGAGGTCAGAGAAACACCTGTAGAAGCTGTATTAGCATAAAACTGCCGACACCACAGCTAAAGCTAAGTTAAATAAATGATAAGCATGGTACTGCCGACAAATCCTTCACAATAAAAGTCTCAAACATAACCACCAGGATTACCATATTTTACTGAGGGCATCACATCTGCTAGGAGCTGGGTCTGAGACTTATAGGTTTAGTTATGCCTTAAATGCTAGCAGAGCACAACTTTGTCATAGTTTAGAACTTCACTTTCAAACCTGTCTACAAATGAAGCTACACAGAGCTGGTGCAGCACGCTGCTGTTGTCTGAGCTTTAGCATTACAGACGTGGGTTTTTTGTCTCACCTGGTTCTTCAGCTGTTTGATGGAGTGCTGCAGAGTCAGGATGTGGTTGAACAGAGGACTCTGCAGCGTCTCCTTCAGGTTCCCCAGGGTCTCACTGTGGGTCCACTCCTCCCTCTGCGCCAGTTTGGCCTGCAGACGCTCCAGAGCTCCCAGTACCTGCTGACGCTCGGCTGACGACACTGAGGATAACAGAGCATGTACTCAGACACGTATGCATCATAATAACTGTGATTAAAAGGGTGAAGAGCTGAAGAGAGGATTTACCTGTTGGAACATTTTCAAACATTGTCGTTCCTTGTTTTCTGTCGGTTGTTCTGGATCAATCTGAACAAAAAACAGACAAGAACACTTCTTTTGTTCTCATTTATGTCAGAGACTGGCCAGCGTGAAGGATGAAAATCAAAGGTGTATTTACTAAACAGTAAAACACATTTTTGGATTCATGGGTTAATTTTAAACGAGGGAGGAAAGCTGTCAAAAGTGTCCTTCCTGTTTAACGCTGTGAGCTACTCAAAATCATTCTTGGTTTGCTTGCAGTCTAAACTAGGAAGGCCTAAATACCGTGTGCAGTGGTTTCTGACATGTGATTGGCTGAACAGTTGAACAAGTATACCTAATGAAGTGGTTGGTGACAGGAAGTGTCAGAATTATCTGTATTTAATATAAGAGAAGTCAATTAAAGGAAAGATACAAAAAGTTTGTAGAAGTTAATCCATGATATTAAAAAAGGAAATTAATTTTAATAAAGAAAGGACTTATTTAATACTGATTAATGCAGGGGTGTCAAACTCAAGGCCTGGGGGCCAAATTCGGCCTGTGGAATGATTACAAGATCATCTCATATTTGTGTTATAACTGGCCCACCAGTATGAGGTCGGCAGATTTCCTCCAGTATAAAAATGTAAACTTCAACTTGATTATTTAAAATATCCTTGTAAAGCCATAAAAATCTGAAAAAGTAAAGAGATTTCATCTATTTTATCTAATTAGACGGGAGAGGGATTTACTAGTCGGTTAAACTAATCACAGATCATTTGTTATGAACACAGGCTTGTAATCCCGGTCTATAATGCCCTTTAAAACTGTAATGAACCTCCCGCCACTAGAGGCCGCTGTAGCGTCAGTTAATGGTCACTGCCTTCCTGTCTGGCACTTCACCGGATGTAAACATGAGAAGCTTAGCGGTGGCTAAGCTGTTAGTGTGTAGTTGGAAGACCGTGGTAAGTTGGCAGTTTTCTGAAGTAGTAAATGGAAATAAAGTGTAAAGTGGGCTGTCGAGGGTTGGACTCACGTATGACTACTCACCTGAAGTGAAAAGAGGCCAAATATCAAAGCACAATATTAACCCACGCCCTCCTCGGGCATTTTTGGCCATTTTTCTCTCTTTTTTTTAAATTTGTGATCATTTTGTCAGTTTTACAGCTTATGGCATGAATTTTTACAGGAACTTTTCTTTCTAGTTAAATTTTTGAAATCCAGCATGTTTTACTCTTAAATGTCATTCATACTGTCTCAATGAATTGTGTATCCTCTGGACACCTTCAAGGCAAAAATGTACATGTACAAAAAAACTTCTATTAAGTCAGCATACAGCAGTATTTTTTTCTACTTTTTTCATAAATCTCTTAAACAACTTCAGACCTGCTCAAAACTACCAAACATTCAATCATTTTCAAGATTTTAACCCTTTAAATGCCAGTTTATTTGAATATTTTCATTTTTTACTACAAAAAACACAAAAAGTGAATTATTTTCCATAAAATTAATAGTGAAAAAAAGGGGCTTTGGTGCTGATGAGAGTCTTGGATGGGTCAAAGATTAGCAACAAAACTGATTTCATTGCACTTGTATTTTTTATGTAGTACCAGCTTTAACATTAGGGCACCCTCTGGACACCTTCGACATGTTAAAATAAAACTGCTATTAAATCAGAATACATCATTTTTTTTTCTTACTTTTTTTTCATGAATCTCTTTATAAAGTTTCTCTTAAATAGTTGAAGACAGCACTAACAACGCTGATCTGATGCACACAAGTGCTGATATTCTTTATTTACATCCTTGTTGGGAACCATTCACCGCCTCTTTCAGAGACACAGACGTTTCTCTCAGATATTCAGACTTTTAAACCTGCATCTATTTCACCAGACAGGTGTAAATGAGAGTACTACGGTGGAGTATTAGGGCCACATGAACAGAAAAAAATTAACTTTTTTTTTTTTTGACATTTAGAGAATAAAGTTATTACGAGAAATAAAGTCATAATATTACAAGAAAAAATGTGTAATATTACGAGCATAAAATATGACGATAAAGAAAGTCTGCCAGGGCGCCACCTCCATTAAAATGAGCAATGTTGAGCATCTTGTGAAGCTATACTTTAGCATCGGTTTCACAAATAAGAAAATACTTCATCTTTTGGCACATCAACATCAAATTACTATCAGAATCAGGACAATACTCTGTCGTAGATCGGCGGCGCTGCAGCAGACTGTTTCTTGTAGTATTGTATTCTCGTAATATTATGACTTTTTTCTCAAAATACTACGACTTTTTTCGAGTGATGTTACGAGTTTTTTTCTCACAATATTACGATTTTATTCTCGTAATATTACAACTTTATTCTCATAGTATTACGACTTTTTTCTCATGATATTACAACTTTATTCTTGTTATATTACGACTTTTTTCTCGCAATACTACAACTTTATTCTCGTAATATTACAACTTTATTCTCATAGTATTACGACTTTTTTCTCATGATATTATAACTTTATTCTTGTTATATTACAACTTTTTCTTGTAATATTACGACTTTTTTCTCATAACATTACGACTTTATTCTCATAATATTACGCCTTTTTTCTCATTGTACCACAACTTTATTCTCGTAATATCACAACTTTTTTCTTGTGGTATAACGACTTAAGTCTCGTAATATTACGACTTTATTCTTGTAATATTACAACTTTTTCTTGTTGTATAAAGACTTTAGTCTCGTAATATTACGACTTCTTTCTCATAATATTACAGCTTTATTCTCATAATATTACGACTTTATTCTTGTAATATTACGACTTTATTCTCGTTATATTACGACTTTTTTCTTGTTGTATCATGACTATTCTCGTAATATTATGATTTTTTTCTCGTTGTATTACGACTTTATTCTCATAACATTACGACTTTATTCTCTTAATATTACGACTTTTTTCTCCTTGTATTACGACTTTATTCTCATAACATTATGACTCTATTCTCATAATATTACGACTTGTTTCTCATTATATCACAACTTTATTCTCATAATATTACGACTTTTTTCTGGTTGTATTACGACTTTATTCTTGTAATATTACGATAATTTTTCTCATATAACAACTTTATTCTTGTAATATTACGACTTTTTTCTGTAGTATTATGACTTTATTCTTGTAATATTACGACTTTATTCTCGTAATTAGGGATGTAAGGATACATCCTAAATCAGCCAAAAATCGATATAAATAATGGGGGATTAAAATCGATACAGCATAATATGTGCTTTGACACTCTGCGTAAACAGTTGGGGGTGCTGTTTGTTTTTAGTGACGCTTGTTTTGACGTCATGGTCTCTCCCGCTGACCTGAGTTCAACTCACACACTTCGACTACGTCAGGTACATTTACTGCAGTCATGAGAGCGGCGGATGAAGACTTAGAGGTGGTGGACGTCCCGTTTAGTTTTAAGTAAGAGCTGTGGCAGGCTGTGGCAAGTCTGAGTTAAAAAAGAAAAAAATCTGGATTCGAATGGTATGGTGGACCCAATATCTGGATTCAGATCAAATTGTGGGTTGAGTGTATCCTTACATCCCTACTTGTAATATTACTACTTTTGTCTCGTTGTATTACGACTTTATTCTCCTAATATTACGACTTTATTCCCGTAATATTACAAATTTTTCTCATTGTACCACAACTTTATTCTCGTAATATCATAACTTTTTTCTTGTGGTATAACGACTTTAGTAATATTACGACTTTTTTCTTGTTGTATCACGACTTTAGTAATATTACGACTTTTTTCTCATAATATTATGGCTTTATTCTTGTAATATTACGGCTTTTATCTTGTACTATTTTGAACTATTTCTCTTGTTATTACGACTTTCGTCAAGTAATATTACGACTTGTTTCTCGTTGTATCATGACTTTAGTCTAGCAATATTATGACTTTTTCTCATAATATTACGTCTTGATTCTCGTAGTATTATGACTTTTTTCTCGTACTATTTTGACTTATTTCTCGTAATATTACAACTTATTTCTCGTAACATTATGAGGTTTTTTCTCTTTATATTATAACTTTATTCTCATAATATTACGACTTAAATCTCGTAATATCACAAATTTTTTCTCATAATATTACAGCTTTGGTCTTGTAATATTATGACTTTATTCTCGTTATATTACGACTTTATTCTTGTAATATTACCACTTTTTCTTGCATTAAAACTTTATTCTCGTAATATTACGACTTTTTTCTCTAGTATTACGACTTTATTCTTGTAATATTACGACTTTATTCTCGTAATATTACGACTTTTTTCTCATTGTATTACGACATTATTCTCGTAATATTACGACTTCATTCTCGTAATATTACAAATGTTTCCCGTGGTATTACAAATTAATCTGCATAATATAACGACTCTTTTCTCATTATATTACGCCTTTATTTTTGTAATATAACAACTTTTTTCTTGTTGTATTACGACTTTATTCTCAAAACATTATGGCTTTATTCTTATAATATTACGACTTTATTCTCATAATATTACGACTTTTTCTCATTGTATCACGACTTTATTCTCATTATAGTATGACTTTTTTCTCTTTGTATTATGACTTTATTCTTGTAGTATTACTTTTTCTCACATTATGACTTTATTCTCGTAATATTACGACTTTTTCTCTAGTATTACGACTTTATTTTTGTAATATTATGACTTTCTTCTCATAATATTACGACGTTTTTCTCATAACATTATGAATTATTCTTGTGGTATTACAACTTAATCTTCGTAATATTACGACTTTTTTCTCATTGTATTACGACTTTATTCTTGTAATATTACAACTTTTTACTCATAATATTACGGCTTTATTCTTGCAATATTAAGACGTTTTTCTCGTACTATTTTGACCTATTTCTCGCAATATTGCAACTTTATTCTCATAATATTAAGAATTTTTCTCATAATATTACGACTTTATTCTCGTAATATTACAAATTTATTCTCGTAATATACAAATTTATTCTTGTTATATTACGACTTTTTCTTGTTGTATCACGACCTTATTATTGTAATATTATGACTTTTTTCTCGTTGTATTATGACTTTATTCTCGCAATATTACGACTTTTTTCTTGTAATATCAAACATTTTTTTAATATTCTTTTATTTTTCATTCTCTTCGTGTGGCCCTAATATTCTGTCGTAGAGTACAATTTAGAGATTATGACATTATCTGGAGTTTTCAGGAATTTAAAGATTAAATTAGTTGCCTGTAGAGCTTCTGTTTTTGTTGCTGTAGTATCAACACAAGGATTCATATCGTTTAATTCCAGCTTGTCTCTATCAGAGGTTAAACATTTGTGCTGTGCTCTGACATTACTGTAAGCTCCTCCTCTCTGTGTTTTCAGGTGTTATCAACCTGTGAGCTCAGTCATCAAGGTATGTTTACACAGGTGAGAGGAGGACAAGATTATCGAACAAAGTTCACAACATCCCCTTTAGTGTCCATCAAACATGGAGACAGAAACCAAAGCGAAGGTCTCACCACCACAGCTCACCTGTAGGCTCACCTGAAAAACCAGGAAGTGAAACTCAGCAGCTCAGAGGGGAGGGGATGATACCAAAGGTAGAAACGAATAAAAAAAAAAAACAAATATCCTCGCTTTTAGGTATCATAAACCCCCAAAGTGAGTATCAACGGTTACGGATAAAACCGGTAAAATCTGTATAAGGAACCTCAGCAGGTTGAACTCGCAACAGGTGCATCAAACTTTGACAAAGGGTTAAAACAAACTCTTAAAAGGGCTAAAACAACCTAAAACACGCATTAATAACTAATCAACGAGAGGAGACTTAAGTTCAATGTGTTTCATGGGGTAAATACAGCATAAACAGCATGAAAAACATATTTAGGTTAAAGTCGCCAGATAACACGGTCACTCTTTACACCCTAACACCCTCCGCTAACGGTCGGCTATCCGTTAGCATGCTAAAGTAGCTTATTAAACACGTCTGAGACGCTCTTTTGAATTGGCTTTACTTCGGGCTAACACTCGAAGGTTGTCGCCTAAAGTCAGAGTCCAAAGCACTGAAAAGAGAGAGATTTAAAAAGGTTTATAACAAAAGTAAAACTCACATGAAGTGGATCCAGTTTGGCACTAGTGTCGCTTTAATGCGGCCTTTCGGTGCTGTCGGAAATAAGACCGTTAATGTAGGTTCTGAGATTTCGAAGTGAAAGTTTACCATCAGGTGAACAGCCTGTGTGATGTAAAATAATACAAAACGTGCTCTAAGATGTAAGTTCTTAATTATTTGATAAACATATAACATATATTTTTTAAAAAAAAAAACATGTTTGTGAACGGCATCTTGTCATCCAAACGGTTTCTCTGATGGAAGAATGAAAAAATATAATAATTCTAAAGAAGAAGAAATATTCATTTCTTTGGCAGAACGTTTATATAAAATTACTGACTAAATTCAAAGTTTCAGCCAATTTTAAGGTGAAATTCTAGTATTTGACATTATTTAGGCCAACAGATGTAAAACTGATTTTCAGGACAACACAAAGCAACAAAAGGACATACGTTATTGTAACAAGCCACATTTATCTGTTTGGGTAACACAGCTTTTTCTTTCAAATTTTAGGGGAAAAAAACTTGGAAATCTAAGATTAACGTCAGAAATCTGAGATTACAGTGGAAAATTTGAGATTAAAGCAAGGGATGTGATTAAAGTCAGAATTCTAGGATAAAATTCAAGACTCTTAAAGTATTCTCAGAATTTGGAGAATAAAGTCAGAACTCAGAGATTAAAATCTAAATTCTGATATTAAAATCAGAATTCAGAGATTAAAGTCAGAATTCAGAGGTTAAATCTAAATTTTAAGTTTAAAGTCAGAATTTAGGGAAGAATTTTTTTAAAAGTTGGACACAAAAAAGAAAAAGATCCGTGGCAGCAAAAGTTTTCCATACATCTTAATGTCTTCATAACTGTTGGTCAACCTTTTGTCGTTTCATTTAGAACTGACTGAGTTGCTGTTGTGAAATCTGATGTTTTTGACTGCGCTTTATAAATTAATATAAATTTGATTGGGTGTTTAAAAATGAAAATTTCTTCCTAATGGCACATACTAATAAAGAAATTTAAGCTTTATAAAGTAACATCAAAGCTAAAATTCATATCAAAATTGAAAAAATACACTTTTATTCCTCCGTGTGGGGTTAGAAAAACCTTTTGGAAAAGTTCCTGGTATAGATCTCTGAATTCCCATTGTTTTTGTGGTAGGGAACGCACCATCCAGTCACGTGACAGAGTCAGACATGGCGTCCTCCCGGAGACGGCTGGTTTGTTTACGCTCCGGGATATGGAGCCTGTTATTTTACTGTCTTTACTCTCATTTAAAGGTAGTTCTGACGGAAGAAGTGGAGAGCTGCGAAAGCTTAAATCTCGGACAATATCCTTTGATTATTATTTTATGACGTCAGAGAAAAATACATTTAACGGTGATTGCTAACGTTAGCGCTAGCTAGCTATGTTATGTTATGTAGGGCTAACAGCTTGTTTGTAGATTAAACCTTATGTACGGACAAATCAGATGAGACAAACTTAATCTTTTCTGATGTTGTGATCTGTTTAATGTCATATTAATTTCCCATTGCAGAGAAATGGCGCTGTTTCCATCTATTACAGTGAACTAGGGGGTTTACGGAGCTAGCTTCCTAATATATAGACATACATGAAATCTTCTGGCTATTAACTCATGTATGTATGTTGCCTTTACTACAACCGTCAACCGTTGATTGATATTAATAATACTAAAAGCTATTAATCTCTGATTTTTCATCTGAACTTTAAAACTTTCAACATTTAAACTCTGTGGGAAACAAGCAATCAAGGACAGCAAATAAATAAAAATCCTAAGTAATCATGTGTAATCAGGCCAAGTCAGGGGTTTTCAGAGTGTGTGAGAGTGAGCCTCCCCTGAGAGAAGATTACTCACTCGGTGGACCCCCACCCACATAAAAGTTCACACTGAAAAAAATTTTAACCATATTTTTAAACATTTATGTCTAATTTTAAATATTTTTAACATTTTTATATCTTTGATTTTTTGGTCTGCAAATGTTCTTAAACATCCGTCTTTACCAGGTAATCAGTTATTTGGTTTCAGTAATGAATTTATTGGCAATACTACCTGATTATTCTGCTCTGATAATCCTTAAAGCAGCGTTACTCAACCAAAGAGCCAAACTGCTGAAAAATACCTTTGCAAGAGTTAAAATATAAGGGGTGGAAAGTGCCAAACACGGCTTAAAGTAGCATTAAAAATAAGTTAAAGATGGCAAAAATGGTCAAAAAGCAGGAAAAAAGTGGTATTTAATGATAAAAGGATGTTAAAGTGGGCGAGAAGTAGCAAAAAATGGTGAAAAGGGGCAAAAATTGGAAAAAGAAGTGGCAAAAAGTTAGAAAAATGTGGTATTTAATGACCAAAGGTAGCTTAAATGGATGAAAGGTGTCAAAAAATGGTATAAAGGGGCAAAAAAGTTTCAGTTTTTTAAGGTTTTCTGGGGGAATAATATTTAAAATTAAGACATCAAAGAGCTACTAATAATCACAAATAACACATTGAGTATCACTGCCTTAAAGTAACTATAAGTTTATTTATTTAGCTCCATGCACAGCAGAAGTTGGCAAAGCAAATCACTTTTTTTCTGGTTTATGGTCCCCTGAAGTTCTGTGGCGCCCCCCAGGGGAGGCCCGCCGCACACTTTGAAAACCACTGGGCTAAGTAAGAAAAACGGGCTTTGGGTCTGACATAGTGTTGAAGCTCTACTCAGGTACCAAAATAGAGCAACAACACTAAACATTTACCACAAAAAACAAGGCCAATGGACAAAACAGACTCTGCAGTCTAGTAATTGTTTACTTCATCATCTTGTTTTCATGATTGTGGGAAGCCAAAATTCTAACTGAAATTGAAACTATTCAATCCGAGACTAGAGGAAATTATTAAACCTGGCCTTTCTCATTCAGGGTGCAGTGGTACCCTGGGGCAGTGGTTCTCAACCTTGGGGTCGGGACTCTCTTGGGTGTCGGGAGACCAAGATGAATATGGTAATCATTTTCCCATTCGACAAATCTTGGTCAAAACTGTCTCAGCTTCTGGGATGTGAATTGATAGAATTACATTAATTAGGCTGGTATGCTGAAACGTGTCAGAGCGTTCTTTAAAGTCTACATAACCATTCCTTGATATTACAGGCATTTTAATTGTTTAAAGAGTGTTTTGTCTTGTTGGGTGAATAGAAGTCATTCACACCCAACAGTGGGTAGTTTGGTGTTTTCTTTATTATAAAAATTGTAGCCAAACTCCTGTATGTTGTCTATTACTGTCATTTGCATAGATCAGTGATAACGCGTGGCTCTGGAGTCTTTTGTGAGGATTTGTGGCTCTTTAATGTCTTAATTTGAAATATTATTCCCCCAGAAAACCTTAGAAAGGAAACTTTGACCTCAAAAATTATTCATTGCAAGTAACATTATTCAGTTTGTTTCCCACACTTTACACAGTTGGCTTTAATGGTCAAACTTTATTTTTTGTCTGTATATTCCATTGCCCTGAATTTGCTTTTTTTTTTTTTTTTTGCCACTTTTATTACATTTTTACTGCATTCAGCCCATTTTTGACACTTTTTCCCCATTTTTGAAACTTTTGTCCTGCTGTTTGCAATTTTTTGCCCCTTTGTTGCCTTTTTTTGCCATTTTTGCCCAGTTAACAGCCTTTTGCAATTAAATGCCACCTTTTCCCCATTTTGCTGCTCTTTACTGCTTTTTGCCAGTTTTTCCCACCTTTTTGCATTTTTTTTGGACCATTTTAGTCATTTTTTCACTCATATTTTGCCCCATTTTTGCCACATTTTGCCTGTTTTTGACACTTTTATCCTACTTTTTGCATTTTTTTTTGCCACTTTTCACCAATTTCAACTGCCTTTAGCAGTTAAAAACCACTTTTTCCCATTTTGCCACACTTTGTGATTATTTGCCAATTTCCTCATCTTTTTGCTTATTTTTGCGCATTGTATTCTCTTTTCACTGATTTTTTTTGACACATTTTTGCCCTTTTTTTGCCATCTTCCCTCCCCATTTCCCACTTTTCTCCTAGTATTTGCCACTTTTGGACCATTTTTGCCACCTGCAACTCATGTTTTTTGTCACTTCTCACCCATTTTTTGCCACTTTCTACCCATTTTTCTACTTTTCTCCCAGCATTTGCAGCTTTTTGACCATTTTTGCCACTTTTAACTTATTTTAATTGTGGCTCTTGCAAAGGTGTTTTTCAGCAGCTTGGCTCTTTGGTTGAGCAGGGTTGAGTAACACTGGCATAGATTTCTATCTGATGTGGGCATTCACATACCAAAGATTGTGTGGATGCACCGTAATGATGTCTAATAGCTCAGACTGCATATAGAGGTGATCTGGGTTGGTTTGGCTGTGTAAACACAGCACCCACTGGCATGCATTAAAGACCATGAGGATGTTGCTGTCATTTTGTTTCCAGTTTAGCCAGTGGTTATATATTTTGGTTGAAGAGTATGACTAAACTTCTAGGATTTCTGAAAGCTTTGGTAATCTTAATTGTTAAAATAGCATGGATTTCAAAATACTTATTTTTCAAGTATTTAAATATCAAATAACCTTGCTCTTCCCACATTTAAGGTTGATCTGAAAGGTCAGCTGAAGTGTTTCATAGACTATGGCCTGATGATGAGGCCCAACATCCATCTAAAATTACTGCTACCTCAAATCACGTATCAGCAAGGATCGTTTTATTTTTAATCCCTGCAGTTTATTTTCTATACCATTGAATCCCTGTACTTACATGGAAGGTGTAATTGTGTTGTATATCTGTCAGAGGTTCGTTCTGCTCCTTCACTCTCCTCACATATCTGTGTAAAGATCCAAAGATAGATGAAGCCACTCAGGAGCCTGAGAACTGCAGGGACATGACGGCCTGGGGTAAGTCCGACCTGCTGGACACCGTAGCACTTCTGTGGGACTGCCGGGAGTTTTTTTCATGTTTGTGCTTGAAGAAATGTCGTCACTTCTGCTTAAATAAGTGAAAGTTACTCCACCCAAATGGCGTATCCCTTTTTATTCACTCCAAAAAGCTTCACAATGCAAACATTTCAACAAAACAGATAAAGATTAAAAATCCAGAGTGATATTATTAGAAAAGATAACACAACACCACAAATACGACAAAAAACATTCTTTACAAACCTACAAATAAAGTCCGGAAAAGTAAAGAAAGTTTGCAGCCCAGTGCAGAGCAGCTAGGATGAAGGTCAGCACCTACAAGTCCAAGGTCATGGTTCTCTAGCTGGGAAACTGTGGTTCGCTCCCGCTGGGTAGGGACTGAGTCTCTGGCCTCACATAAAGGAGTTCATGTACCTCAGGGTCAGAAGTGAGGGCAAAATGAACCGTGAGATCGACAGATGGACAGCCATGGTGAAGAGGAAGCTACACCAGAAGGCAAAGCTTTCCTGACCCTCACCTGTTGTCATGAGCTTTGGGTAGCGAGCGGAAGAATGTGATCACCAATGAATTTGCTCAGTTTGGTGACTAAAAGTAAACAAAGGAAATTTTATTGACTCAAACTGGACTTAAACTTTGAAGAGTGATTCTGATTTTGAACTGTATTTAAATATCTGCCAAAGTTCACACTGCTGGGGAGAGCGTAAGGTAGAACCGCTTCAAATAAAAAAGGAGCCGAGATGAACCAAGCATCTGATCAGGACTCCTCTGGGAGATCTCCACAGCTCATCCAACTGGGAGAGACCCCAGGACAGACCCAGAACTAACTGGAGGATTATATGTCCTAGGAATGCCTTTCTAAGTTAAGATGGGTAGAAAAGTAAAGATAAAATGAACATTAGGAATAGCAAAAATGTAAAGAAAAGAGAAAATATACCCGTTTAATTTTTTTAAATGATCCCTCTATTGCATAAAAAAAGATTTAAGAAATTTCCAGATACTACCCTGTTGTGTTTGATTTATTTTAATGTTTTGTATAAGGGCTGAACAATTTGGGAAAATTATCTAATTGCAATTTTTTCACCCAACATTGTGATTGCAATTTAACATGTGATTATTCTTCAGGTTCCTCATCTTATAAACCATTCTATATTATAACACACAAAGCTATTTCCCCCAGAACTTTATATCAGAATGCCAAAATCTACAAATGAATTTTCAAAATTTCTAAGATAATAACTAAGAATTACAAAAATGCCTGCCACCTAAAAAAAAGAAATCAAATTCCCAAAAACTTACAAATAAATTCCTCAAATTTTAATAGAAATTTTAAAAATCAAAGCGACCCCTCCCAAAAAAAATCAAATCAACTTCTTAAAAATTAACAAAGACAAGCGTCCTTGGGTTTCTTGAAAGGCACTATATAAATTCAAGATATCATTATTATTATTATTATTTCACAAATTTTCATGAAATTACTTACAAATATCAAAGCTAATTTCCCCAGAAATGTAAAATAAATTTCCCCAAACCAAGAAAATTTCCCTAAAATGCCTAAAATTTTTTAAACAAATTTCCAAAGAAATTCAAATCAAATTCCCCAAAATTTACAAATAAATTTATCAAGTTTTCAATAAGATAATTTAAATTTTCAAAGCAAATTCCATCCCATTCCCCCCAAAAATTTCAATCAAATTCCTAAAAGTGTAAAATACATTTCTCATATTTCTGCAAAATATAAAAAAAAATCTGAGCCAATTTTCCCCCAGAAACTTATATTGAAATGCAAAAATCTACAAATAAATGTTCAAAATTTCTAAGAAAATATTTAAGAATTATACAAGTGCCCCCACTCCAGAAAAATCAAGTCAGATTCCCAAAAACATACAAATTCCTCAAATTTTAATAAAAACTTACAAATAAATGTATAAAGATTTCCCTAAAATTCCTGAAATTTTCTAAACAAATTTCCAAAGAAATTCGAATCAAATCTGCACTTTCTTCAACTCTTCATAACTTTGGCATTCCTTGGGCTATTTTCTACAGTCATACTCTAAAGCTTTTATGCTCTTTTATTTTCAGCTATTTTTCCACTATTTTCAGCTATTTTCATGCTATTTTAAGCTATTTCTATGCTTTTTCAGCCATTGAATTCCAATTTCAGCTATTTTAAGGCTACTTTCAGCTTCTCGTGAGCTATTTTCAGTTCATTGTAGGCAACTTTCAGTTTTTTTTTTATCTTTTTTAGCTACTGAATGCCATTTTCAGCTACTTTTATGGCATTTTATTCTATTTTATGCTACAGCAAAGAGGTAACTTAAAGTCCATCAGTCAAATATAAACGATAGAAATGGACTGGAGTAGGAGAGCTAGAGTCTGTTCTTCCTCTCTGCTGAATGCAAAGATATTGACAGCCCTAATAGTCAAACTGCGTTGGTGTGCGTGTTTTACAGTGGAGTGCCTCCCAGCTCCGAACATCAGCTGTCGGCTCTCTAACGGGACAGAGTTCAGGTTCAGCGGTGAGGAGGTGGGCTTCAACAAAACCATCCCCTGCAGGAACGTGTGAGTACACTCGCACACGGAGCTCAGCCTCCTGTGGAGAACAGAGAGCGCCTGCTGCAGGCTTGAATTATCACATTTTTGTGACTTTATTTAAAGATTTTTATTTCATATCCTGCCGAATGAAGCTGATTCTGATTGGTTTTGTGATCATGATGATAATGCTGATACTCTGTTAATCACTGCTCTGCTTCCTCTCAGGAGCGGTTATTCCTATAAAGTCGCCGTGGCTCTGTCTCTGTTTCTGGGCTGGCTGGGAGCCGACCGCTTCTACTTGGGATATCCTGCTCTAGGTACGTACACCCACACCTTTTTGGACCACAGCTCAAATTAAAGGAACAATGTTGAATTTTTGCACTAAAAATTCTGCATTATTATAATGTCTGGATGATAAGCTACCCTGCACTCTTCTTCTTTAGGAGTTTTCCAGAAGGAGAAAAGTTTTAATCTCTCTCTGTTGACGATTTCAGCTCTGTTGCTCTTTTAGAAATATCTTTTTTGCTGTATGGAGCAGTGGTACTCAACTCAGTCCTATGAAAGGGCCACAATGACATATTACAGATGTACAGATATATTTACATGAGCCACTTTCCCAAAACCTTTCCGTCCTTTCCTGAAAATGATCTGCATTTGAGAATAGGTGTAATAGTTATAGTTTATCAAGGACTCAGAAGCATGATAGCATGATAGCATGAAGCATGATACATACATACATACATACATTATACATTTGGTTTGTATTTTTTATTTCTGCTTATGCTCCTTAATTATCAAAATCCTTAGCAGTACCACCATGGATACTTTTCAATTATTTTTTGGAAATATGAAAAGGTGGGGCATTATTTAAAGATTTCTTAATGTGTTTAGGTGTTAAAGAAGTTGGAATTCTAATTTCCTAAATGAAATTGCCAGAGTTTAAAAGCATTTAACCATGGGTGCTTCTGGAGGAGGAGGATAACTGTCCTGCAGCAGCAGCTGGAGTTGATGAAGATTTTTTTTTAAGCCAAAACTTTGATGCTGAAACTTTCTCCCATCATTATTATTATTATTTTTTTGAATCAGGTTCTGATGTGAATTATTGCATCAGTCCAAGCTATTTAGACGGTGACTGATGATTCAAAACAGCGCCTGCTGCTTCTCATAACAGTCATAATAGAGACTGAATTAAAGTTGTTCTCAGTCTCTCCAACTTGGCTCAGTGCTCTGATGCATGAGCGTGTGCAGTACGAAGCTCTCTGCAGGATGCATGGATCAGAGGGATTTTAAAGGGGACATATTTTACCCCTTTAAGACAAGTTTATATCGGTCTCAGAGGTCCCCAGAACATGCTTGTGAAGTTTGTTGCTGAAAAAATACTCCAGTTTGGATTTCTGCATGTCTAAAAAAAAAAACTACCCTGTTTCAGCCCTGCTCAGAACGAGCTGTGTCTGTGACTGTGGATTTAAATGTTACTGAGCTGTCTGACTCCGCCCCTGACCACACCCCTCTCAGGAAATGGAAGTGGCCTAATGGATGTGGGTTTTTCAGCTGGCAGCTGAGAGGAGGATCAGGAGAGGAGGGCAGAAATTTCTTACCATCGGGGAGGGCCAACTGAAACTGTGGGCGGGGCTAACTCCCCACATGACATCATGAGGGGAAAATATGAGAACGGCTTGTTTCTGTACACATTTTCTAAAAAGGTGGAGAAAATGAGAGGGGGAGGGAATGGATTTTTTTGATTCTTGGGTGGATTGTGGTCAGGCCAGGGCACATATTTTTGTGAGAAAAGCCTGAAAAGGTGTATTTTGCATAATATGTGACCTTTAAAGGAGTGACAGAGCCACAGAACTGCGAGTAGAAAACAGCTTAATACATTCTTCGAATTTTTCTCAGTGAAAATAAACAAACGCAACAGACTCAGTGTGCAAGGTTTGCATTAGAGCTGAACAATTCAGGAAAATAATCTAATTGCAGGTTTTTTCCCCCAATTATTGCAATTGTGATTCATTATGCGATTTTTTTTCTCAAGTTCCTCATATGTTTTTCTTCCAACAGACACAAGTCATAAGTCTATATTATGACCAAAACAATATTAGATAAAACTAGAGCTGAACAATTTTGAAAAATATCGAATTGTGATGATTTTGACCTGTGTTGCAAATGCAATAGGAAATAATGTATTGAAGGGACTTATAATTTCAATGTCATTTTCATATGTAATAAGAAAAAGTACAAAAAAGTAGGATTTTTGTAGACTATTCCAAAAACAAATTCCTGCGGATGATTGCATGATCTGTAATGCATAACATCTCTGCTGTGGGAAAAAAACTTTTAAACTGCTATTTGACACAAATTTCAGGTTAACCCTTTACCTACTGAGTCTAAAAATGGCCATTTGGACATATTTTGTTATTCTGGCTGTAAAATAGTAAGGAAATGCCCTAAGTCTGAGAGCTTTGGTCTCTTTTCCCAGGAGTACTTGAACTTGACTTTTCGACATCTGGTTAATGATTATTGTACATTATATGGAATTGTCAGCAGTTTAAAAGAAGAAAAACACAAAAACGGATTTGTTTTTCATGGCTTTTATGAGAAGAAATGTTGTTATTGCTCATGAAGTTTTGATTTGACATTTGAAATGTGAACCTAGGAGTCTAGGACTCTGGGTGTGCAAAACACTGTGCAAAAGATAACTATATACATCGGCAAAAATTAGTGCAAATAAAGGTGGAAAAATGCATTCTCAACATTCTCCAGTAACATATTGTTATTGCACATGACAGACACACACAAATGCCACTATCTAATGCTATTTTAGAAAACAAAACACCACTCTCACTCGCTCTCCTTTTACTCTCTTCCTTCACTCTCCTTTCTCACCCGTCGTCTGCCAAAGCTGCTGTTTTCGCGGTGCTGTTCGACATTACTGTAATATATATACCACACATCATATATGCATGTGCATTGAGCAAGATGGATAGAATTATAGTTGCTATTGGAACTGTGATATAGAGCAGTGTTACTCAACCAAAGAGCCAAATTTTTGAAAAATACCTTTGCAAGAGCCACAATCTAAGAGGTGAAAAGTGGCAAAAACAGCTTGAAGTAGCAATAGAAATATGTTAAAATTGGCAAAATGGTCATAAAGCAGTTAAAAAGGGGTGAAAAGGTGGAAAAAAAATAGAAAGTAGCAGAAATGGGTGAGAAGTGCCAAAAAAAATGAGTGGAAAGTGGCTTAAATGGGCAAAAAGCAGTCAAGAGTGGCAAAAATGGGCAAAAAAGAGGAAACAAGTGGTATGTAATAGCAAAAGGTAGTTTAAATGGGCAAAAAGTGGCAAAACAATTGTGTAAAGGGTAAAATGGGAAAAAAAATGCCAATAAAAGAGGCAAAAATTGGGAAAAAATGAAACAAGTGGTATTTAATGGCAAAAGGTAGCTTAAATGGACAAAAATGTGCAAAAATGGTTAAGGGGGGGCAAAAAATGGCATTAAAGTGGCAAAAATTGGGAAAAGGTGGCAAAAACACGTTGCAAAACAATTGGGGAAAAAAGGGATATTTAATGATGAAAGGTAGCTTGAATGGGCAAAAAGGTGAAAAAGGGCAAAAATGGGGAAAAGTGGCAAAAAGAAGTTGTAAAATGGCCAAAAAAAATATGAAAAAGGGGTATTTAATGGCATTTTAATCGAATTAGAGGGAAAGGCAGATGTTTAGGACATTTGCAATCCAAAATATCCAAAATATATTAATGTTAAAATATTTTAAGATTAGACTTAAATGTTTGAAATGTTGTTTATTTTTTTATTTATTTGTTTTTCATTTTCAATCCTTTTTGTGGGTGGGGGTCCAGCGAATGAGTAATTTCTTCTTAGGGGAGGCTCACTCTCCCACACTTTGAAAACCCCTGGTCTCGTGTGTATTCAGCCTTATTTCTAGAAAGTTTTCTTAACATCTCTGTGTGGATCTCACTGTGGATTCTCACTTTGTTTCCATATTTTTGTGTTTTTTCCAGGCTGAATTCAAATTGAATTCTGTGTCTTTGTTTGTCACTGATCTGCACACAATGCAGCGTAATAACCCAAAGAATAACAGTTATGATTAACACAACAAGAGTGAGTTATTATCAACAGGCTGAGCCGCTCTCATCCTTCTTTTAATGAGACACCTGCACCGATACAAAGGCTGCGCGTGTGTTTGTGTGTGGTGTTTGGATGGAGGACAGCTGCACTGAAAAACACCTGGCCTGATTTGGCACAGGTCGGTCCGGATCGAGCCAAGCCGACGCGGAGCCAAGTCAGAAAAAAATGGATTTCTCTCACTGGCTTGTTAAAAAGCTGTAACAGTCACACAAACGCAGATAGAGCTGGATTAGGAGACTTTACACCTCCTACAGGCTGCAGAGCTCAGAGATATTAAACTAAGGGTTGGTCCCAATCCCCTCCTCATTCTGCCCTCCTCTCCCTGCCCTTACCCCAACATTTAGCATGTTTACATCTGGGGGAGAGAGCGTTTGTTGGAATGGAGGGGTAAGGTAAAGCGCTAAGGCTGCATCAGCCGTCTAATAGAGATTTTTCAGAGGCACACTCCAAACAGAGTGGTATGGGAAATCTCCCAGAATGCATTGTGAATCACCAGCAAGATTTTAAAACCATGACCACAGTCTGATATCATTGTTTAATTCTATTGCAATGCATTATGGCCCTTTTGATTTCTGACACACTCTCTGCCTCCTCAGGTCTGTTGAAGTTCTGCACAGTTGGTTTCTGTGGAATCGGCACTCTGATCGACTTCATCCTGATTGCCATGCAGGTGAGTCACAGGTTTTCTTACAGACGGTAAAAGGCCAGATGTGAAAAATTTACTAGTGGTCCGTCTCCCCCAGATGGTCCGGCGTAGTACAGGAAACGTCAATATTTCTTGTGCTTCTACCGCTAACGCCCGTCACTCAAAGTGATGGAAATTTCATCCGTCTTTAGAGATCTGGGTCATTTGACTCAGTGTAGTGACGAGATTCAGTCTTATGACTTCCAAATGGCTCTTCAGTTGTATTATTTAGACTCTTTTATGTCTACTGTGGAATGACTAAAACAATGAGAAGGATGATGAGTTTCTAATGTGAACTGGCTCCTGTTCATATAAAAGAGCCTGTTTTTAGCAGAGACTCATTCATACACGACTCATCATTACTTGGTCTCATACCTCAGGAGGTTTATTTTCTCAAATGCATATCAACATTTCCATTAAAAGCAGAAAAAACAAGGGAGAAAAGCGGTTAAAGGGGCTCATTCTGTCCAGATCAGTCTGTCTGTCACATTCATGACAGGCAGATCAAAACAATGACATAGTAGACATGTGCTGCCACGAAAGAGTAAACTACCATAAAAGCTCGTCAGCCAGCCGTTTTCAAGTCAATCCAGGATTGTTCACCATTAGTAGAGCCAGCGGGTAAATTTAACTCTTGCTGCCCTGGTCAGAGAAGAGCAAAAATATCTTTTCCACCAAGAAAACCTTCCAGTGTGGTTCTTTGCTCTTCTTTATTACCTCCGCCAAGGAGGCTATGTGATCGGGAGGGTTTGTTAGTTAGTTTGTTAGTTTGTTGGCAACATAACTCAAAAACGTATGGGCGGATTTTGATGACATTTTCAGGAAATGTCAGAAATAGTGTAAGGAAGAACTGATTAGATTTTGGCAGTGATCCGGATCACTGTCTGGATCCAGGAATTTTTTAAAGGTTTTTTTACTATTGGGAGATAGGGCCAATAGCGGAGGTCTGCGCTCTTACCACTTTACACCAGGAGATGGCAGACATGAGTAACTTCAATCCCAGCAGCATTTGTGGGTGTGTTTCTGTTCAAAGTTTTGGAGTTTATAGAGTTTGAAAGACGCACGCCCGGTCGAGGAGACGAGTCGGAGCGTAACAGAGAGAAATACAGCGAATTGTAGCCAGAATACTCACAATGCTGGGAGGAATAGAGGAATATTCACCCTCTGCCATGGCTTCCAGTCATCCGGTGAGACCATGGGTGAGACCGTCAGTGCATCTGTTGGCACCGGCAGGCAATGTGTCGGCTGTGACAGTCCACACATAGCGACACCAATGCTTTGTCTCACCGCGTTTCCACCCCACCTGGGAGGGAGTAAGTGGCGAATGCTGTGGTGGGGGGGCACATGGGCACGGTGGAGCTATCTTGAGGAGGGTTCAAAACACCGCGAATAGTGACGGAGAAAAGGAATGACATAGACCACGATGGTAGACATGTGGTAGAAGCCTAGAGTAGAAGCCATGGGAGAAAAAGCACAGCCAATGGTAGTGGAGGCTGCCTGGTGATGTCAGAATATGCAAATTAGATGAGTAAATTTACCCCCATCACAAAGTTTGGGTCATACAGAAGATTTTTTAAAGGATTCTTTACTATTGGGAGATAGGGCTAATGGCGGAGGCCTGCGCTCTCTGAGTGCTTTTCTAGTTGAGTTAGTGTTGGGTACTACTGCTTATAGCTGCATCCATGTTAATCTCTTCACTGACCACTAGGGGTGTGACGGTTCACAGAGCTCACGGAACCTCGGTTTTGGGGTCACTCACTTATTATTTTTTCTTTTATTCACATTAGTGCTGACCTGGCACGCCAGATGGATATGTTTCACACATCCATTTGAAATAACTTCGATACTAAGCGTTTGGGAAAGGGCAGAGGCTTTGAAAAAAAACTTGGCGGGTGATTTGGTGGACATTCTGTCTGTCACATCTTTACGAGCCAATCAGAGCAACAAAACATGTTACGTAGCAGCTTACAAGGTGTGCCTGTGCCCCTACCGACCAGGCTAAACTCTATAAAGAACTACATAACGCGAACTATGGCGACTGTAGACATGTCAGTACACAACTTTTGTTGTTTTTGAAAAAGAAAACAAAAATGTCGTCAAGGTCTGATAAAACTGGCTCTTTAGCAGCATCCACGCTAATGTCTTCTGCCATATTTGCACCGGCCTCTTGTTGCTGCTTGCTTACGTCACGACTCAGCCATGCCCGAAAGTACTGCCCCTCGACGCTGATTGGTCCTGTCTCTTTCTAACCTGTCCCAAACGGTTCAGATGGGAGCTTTGCGAGATGGATTTGCCAGTGAGAAACACGGAAACGGACGATTAGATTAGACTCATATGCATCAGTCTCTTTGGTACTGTAGATGAAATAAATAAGGTCCAAATTCTGTGGCTGGTTCAGGTGAGCTTTATTCACTGTGCAGTGGAGAGTAGGAACTAACAGCATGGCTGGCAAGATTCTCTCTCCCTGAGCAAGCTTGAGATGGGGTTTTTATAAGAGGGTTTCAGGAAGACAAAAGACAAATCACAAGACTCACAGGATCAAAGGGTAGTCACAAGGCAACATTTGGTCACATGGGGTACAGGATGCAGTCATGCTCTGTCCACATGGAGACCAAAACGATATATATTGCCGTTTCGTTTTGAAAAAGTTTCCTGTAAAGACGGGATCGTTTCAGGAAATATCCGCGTAAGCATGAAACCACTGGAAACGACTGAAAACGCTGTAGTGCATATGCCAAGCCTGTGCGTGGACCAGTGTTGTTGCCACGGAAATGCACCAAAAGAGAAGAAGAACATCAAAGAAAACTGACACAAACTTTTTTCTAGTTGTCCTTCTGGTTGTTCTCGCGTTGGATTTAAGAACATATGGTGTGTGTGTTTTGCGGTGGTGGTAAAGGAGCATCAGATTTTGCTGTAAAAGCCATAACAAGCTCAGTAGCTTCTGCAGCACGAACACAGCTGTGTAGTCCGCCATGTTTCTTTTGGCCGGACCTGCGCAGGCATCTTAAGAGAGGTACGCTGTGTGTGACGTAATCGTTTCAAGAAAGATGCAGGTAGCTGTCCACACAGAGACGAAACGGTTGTCGTTTAGGGATTTATGCACTCTGGGACCCGTTTTCAAAAGTATCGTTTACAGTCACCCAAAACGCAATTTCCTTGTGGATGAAACACCAATACGACAAAAACTTTTGCGTATACGCCCGAATTCGTCTCCATGTGGACGGGGCCTTAGCAGGAAGACACTGAATCAACATTCAACATTTGCATTTCTAAGTTGTGTTCTTAGGTGAAGTGGCAGGTAGAGTAGGTGAACAATGAGTTCTTATTAAAACACAAGCTGAAACTTGGGTTAACTGAATAAAACAAACAGTTTTACTTCCACAGTACCTTTGCCAACTTTTCACTGCTCTTCTGCAAATACTGGGATACCAAACTGAACCATCCTGATCCAGACTGTTTGGTGGAAATTCAGCTTCAGAGGCTAACAGGGAAGACATTTGGAAGGTCTCTTAAAAAGTTGGTAGGTTGACCTTGAGCAAAGAGGGTTTAGTCAAACCACACCTAAACAATGTTGATAAATTCCCTGGTAGTTGCATCTAATCTTTAAAAACCATCTTTGAAACAGAGACAAGAAATGAATCTATTAAGTTTACTTAAAACTGAGAGCAGCGACTTAAACACAGAAGCATTTCCTCCTCACTGACACTCTCAGGTTCTTCTTCCACATCCCCTTGAAGCGTGACACGTGTGATGAAGTGTTCCTTGTTTCCCGGGGGATCCATTTCACCTGCGCGGCGGCGTAGCCTCATATTTTAACGGCTAACCACCCGGCGAGGGGAGAGAGCGGCGAGCCTGATGAATAAACAGGCATCGGCCTTCTGATTATTATTTACGTTGGAGAGCTGAGCAGCGCTGCATCTCTGTGAGGCCACAGGATGAATGATGCTTCGAGAAGCTTCTAATGGACTCTGAGAGGACGGAGACAGACGGATGGAGAGAGGGAAACAGGAGGTGAAGGGACGGATCACTCCTTCCTGTCTAAGGGATCTAGATAATAGAGGAAATAGATCCATCAGAGAGGATGTGGTGTGAGCGGTCGGCCATGTTTGAACGATCACCAGAAGTTCTGAGACTCTGGGTTAGAGATGTCAGGTGAAACCTTTAAAAGTCTCTGCTTCTTTAGAGGCTTGTGGTAACTGCAGGCTAACCAGGCTTTGTCATGTGTCCTCCTGCAGATCGTGGGTCCAGCAGACGGATCAAACTACATCGTGGATTATTACGGCGCCCGGCTGACCCGCCTATCCATCACCAACGAGACCTACAGGAAGCCACACCTGTCTTTGTGAACCCAGGAAACGCCCACGAGCACACGAATACGGTGAATTCTGAATCAATTAAATCTCTTTCAAACACAGATATCAATTGTAAATCACATTGATCAGTTTGTTTCCCACACTTACACAGTAGGCTTTAATAGTCAAACTTAATTGTCAACCTCTATTTTTGTCTGTATATTTCCATCTCCCTTATTTTTAATTTTTTGCTACTTCAATTCCAGTTTTACTGCTTTCAGCCTATTTATGCCACTTTTATTCAGATTTTTGCTATTTTTTGCCCCTTTCTTCCACTTTTTGCCCATTTCAGGTGCCCTTTGCAATAAAATGCCACTCATTTCCCATTTCCCACTTTTTGATGCTTTTTGCCCATTTTCCCACCTTTTTTCTGATTTCTGCCCATTTTAGTCACTTTTCACTCATTTTTTGCCACTTTTTGACCATTTTTGCCACTGTCTGCCCTTTTTTACCACTTTTCTCCCAGTGTTTGCCACTCTAAGCCCACTTTTCCCACTTCTTTTTGTCACTTTTTCCCCTTTTTGTCACTTTTATCCTGCTTTTTGCAATTTTTGCCCCTTTTTGCCACTTCTTGCCCATTTAAGCTGCCTTTTGCAATTAAATGCCACTTTTTAGCCCATTTTCCCACCTTTTTTCTGATTTAGTCAATTTTCACTGATTTTTTTTTTTTTTTTTTTTTTGCTACATTTTTGCTGCTTTGGCCATTTTTGCTACCTGTAACTAATTTTTTTTGCCACTTTTCTCCCAGTCTTTGCCACTTTTTGACCATTTTTGCCACCTTTAACTTATTATAACTGCCACTTTTCACCACTTAGATTGGGGCACTTTCAAATGTATTGTTCAACAATTTGGGTCTTTGAGTGAGCAGGGCAGAGTAACACTGGTTTAAAGAAAATATGAATTATCAGCCAAAATGAATGTATTTTATTTTAAATAGTATTAACTAAACTTAACTAAACTAAACTATGAGGCTTCTTAAAAAAAGCACAGTCATTAAATAAAACATAAAAGAAGAGAAAATACTGAGATGGTCCCTGTTCAAAAGTCCTTAATACTGTGTATGGCCCCCTTTAGCATCAATGACAGCTTGTAGTCTTTTGTGATAGTTGTTGATGAGACCCTTTATTTTCTCCGATGGTAAAGATGCCCATTCTTCTTGGCAAAAAGCTTCCAGGTCCTGTAAATTCTTGGTCTGTCTTACATGAGCTGCACTTTTAAGATCTCCCCAAAGCGGCTCATTGGTATAGAGGTTAGGAGACTGAGATGGCCGATCCAGAACCTTCACTTTTTTCTGCTGTAACCAAAGACAGCTTGATTTGGCCTTGCCTTTTGGATCATTGTCATGCTGGAAGGTCCAAGTGTTTCCCATGTGCAGCTTCTAGGCTGATGAGTGCAAATTGTCCTCCATTATTTACTGATACCATGTTGCATTCATGTTGCCATCAGTTTTTTAAAATTCCCTGTGCCAATCAGGGCTGTTTGGGTGATTCAACTTGTTGTTATGATTTAAAAGAGCAAATACAATTGTGTGATGATAATAAATAACTTTATCTTCAAACTTAGGAGCACACTACATATATATATATATATATATATATATATATATATATATATATATATATATATATATATATATATAACTGTATATATCAGTAAAGCTTGGGCTGGAGGATCTGTAAATGCCCGTAAATTATTTGATATAGGCCAATTTAGGAAAGATTTATTGTTAAATCACCAGTCTCTCACCTGCAGTTAGAAATATAAAAGGAGTGGCAAAAGTGAAAAGTCAAACTCACGGCTGAAGGTCGAACTCTGCTCTGTTTGGTTTCTTTGGTTAAATATCAGAGAGTAAAGTCAACATGAGGGAATCTCTGTGGGATTAAAGAAGAGACGCACACTGGAATATAATCCTGATTCACTTAGCTGAAGTTTGGAGCTCAGAGAAACTCCCAAAGATTTCTGACTTCATAACAATTTACTGCAGCAGGAAGTCAAGTTTTCGCTCTCTAAGGTTTTTGATTGGTTCTGACTGATTTTGCAGAAAAAATGACCATGATGCAGAAAATTTCCTAATCCACAAAACTTTATTGTAAACATTTGATTTCAGTTATCAAGCAGCATTAGCTCCTTCACAGACCAGTTAGACCAGTGTTACTCAACCCTGCTCAACCAAAGAGCCAAATTGTTGGAAAATACATTTGCAGGATCCACAAAGTGTTGGAAAGTGCCATTAAAAAAGTTAAAGGTGGCAAAAATGGTCAAAAGGCAGCAAACACTGGGAGAAAAGTGGCAAAAAAGGGAAGAATGTGGCAGAAATGGGTGGGAAGTAGCCAAAAAATAAGTTAAAGCTGGCAATAAATTGTCAAAAAGTGGTAAAAATCTGAAAAAGGTGGGAAAAATGGGCAAAAATCAGAAAAATAGGTGGAAAAATGGGCAAAAATCAGAAAAAATGGTAGGAAATGGGCAAAAATCAGAAAAGGGTAGGAAATGGGCAAAAATCAGAAAAAGGTGGGAAACTGGGCAAAAAATTGTCATTTAATTACAAAAGGCAGCTTAAATGGGTGAGAAGTGGCAGAAAAATTGAAAAAAAGGGCAAAAAATGGCAAAAAGCAGGATAAAAGTGTCAGAAAGAAATGGCAAAAATGGGAATAATGTTTCAAATTAATCCATAAAGGAGCCACAAATCATCACAAAAGAGCCACATGTTGAGCATCACTGAGTTAGACGCTTAAAGTTATGCCACAAACCCAAAAGTGAAGTATTGACTTTAAAATCTGCCAGGAGCGTTAGCTAAATAATTCCTTCCTCTGGTTTTCTGCAGGTCGGTAAGGAGGACGGCGCCAAAGAGAAGAAGCACTCCTGACATCCTGGTCCAGTTCCCTACCCTGACCCAGTACATCAACAAGAACAGAACTGAGGATGAACATGATTGGAGATAAAATCTACATTAATGTAGCTCTGATCAGATACTGTTAGAGGGCCATTCTGCTGTTTTCTGCATGTGTTCAGCCTGTTAACATACGAACATTGCTGCTGATCAGATTCTCCATCCACCACGGTTTGGATCCTTTTCTCTTTCAGACAATTCATGTCTGTTCAAATCTATTTCAGTTTAATGCACAAAATTTGTGACTTTAAGTCGGTTTTCTTCTCCTCCTCTCAGCAGCTGTTTAATTTATTATTTTGCTGTAAAATATGCAGATGTTTTGCTGCTGTCTCGTCTTTATCTTCTGGAGTTTTTCATAAAAAAATGTAAATAAAGTTTCTTTGGTGTGAATCTACATTAGACTGTTTCTTTCATCCTCAGCTTTATATAAATAACTATCTACTCATAGTGTCTCAGCCGTTATCTTTTTCTGGTTTCTCTCTCAGTGTGTCCCCCTGGTCTCATCTCCAGGTGTCTCCCCCACTCGTGTCCCCCTGGTCTCATCCCTTGGTGTCTCCCCCACTCGTGTCCCCCTGGTCTCATCTCCAGGTGTCTCCCCCACTCGTGTCCCCCTGGTCTCATCTCCAGGTTTCTCCCACACTCGTGTCCCCCTGGTCTCATCTCTTGGTGTCTCCCCCACTCGTGTCCCCCTGGTCTCATCCCTTGGTGTCTCCCCCACTCGTGTCCCCCTGGTCTCATCTCCAGGTGTCTCCCCCACTCGTGTCCCCCTGGTCTCATCCGTTGGTGTCTCCCCCACTCGTGTCCCCCTGGTCTCATCTCCAGGTGTCTCCCCCACTCGTGTCCCCCTGGTCTCATCTCCAGGTTTCTCCCCCACTCGTGTCCCCCTGGTCTCATCCGTTGGTGTCTCCCCCACTCGTGTCCCCCTGGTCTCATCTCCAGGTGTCTCCCCCACTCGTGTCCCCCTGGTCTCATCTCCAGGTGTCTCCCCCACTCGTGTCCCCCTGGTCTCATCTCCAGGTGTCTCCCCCACTCGTGTCCCCCTGGTCTCATCTCCAGGTGTCTCCCCCACTCGTGTCCCCCTGGTCTCATCCGTTGGTGTCTCCCCCACTCGTGTCCCCCTGGTCTCATCCGTTGGTGTCTCCCCCACTCGTGTCCCCCGGGTCTCATCTCCAGGTGTTTCGTGTCCCCTGGTCTCATCTCCAGGTGTCTCCCACTCTCTCCCCTGGTCTCATCTCCAGTGATGTCCCTGCACTAATGTCTCCCCTCTCATTTCTCTCTCTGAAGCAACTGGTGTGTTCTCCCACTCGTGTCCCCTGGTCTCATCCTGGTGTCTCCCACTCGTGTCTCCCCTGGTCTCTCCATTGGTGTCTCCCCACTGGTGTCTCCCCCTGGTTCTGCATCTGTGAGTGACAGCCATCTTCAGTCATATCAGAAGATTAGAAGAAGACTCTTGTTTATTTCTCACAGTTTAAGGAAAACTGATGTGTAACAGCCAGTTGGTAGGTAAACAAATCCTCTGGAGCCACATGTGGCTCTTCAGTGATGATTTGGGACTCTTTTATGTCTTTATTTGAAATATTATTCCCTCAGAAAACCTTAAAAACAGGGAACTTTGAGCTCAGAAATGATCCATTACAAGTCACATTAATTATTTTGTTTCCCACGCTTGTACAGTAGGCTTTAATTGGCCACTTTTAATCAGTTTATGCTGCTTTAAGCCCGTTTTAGCCATTTCTTTTTGCCCATTTTTACCACCTTGATGCTGCTTTTTGCCTGTTTTAGTCACTTATCACTGATATTTTTTGCTACATTTTTCTGCCCATTTTTCCCTCTTTTCCTCCCCATTTTATTGCCCCTTTTCACTAATTTTTGCTACTTTTTTGCTGCTTTTAGCTCATTTTTGCCACTTTTTGCCTTTTTTTGCCAGTTTTGTTCTGCTTTTTGCTATTTTTTCCCCTTTTTGCCTTTTTTTGCCACTTTTCGCCCATATAAGTTGCCTTTTCCCATTAAATACCACTTTTTCCAAGTTTTGCTGCCGTTTTACAGCTTTTTGCCCATTTTTACCACCTTATGTTGTTTTCTTGCCCATTTTACTCACTTTTACTAATTTTTGCTACATTTTTGCTGCTTTTGACCATTTCTGCCACTTATAACTCATTTTTTTACACTTCTCACACATTTTTGCCTGTTTCTGCCTGTTATTGCTACTTTCCTCCCCATTATTGCCCCTTTTTTTGCAGGTTTTTGGCCATTGTTGCCACCTTTAACTTGTCTTTACTAACACTTCAACCTTTTTTTTGCCACTTTTCACCACTTAGATTGTGGCTCTTGCAAAGAAAGTTTTTAACTCTTTGGCTCTCTGGTTGAGGAACACTGGTCTAAAGTATGACTCTACCGGTTGAATCTGCTTTTATTTCCAAATTTTAACATCACAATAAATACCCAAAACAACGACAAAATAGATCCTGAGCAGAGTTTCTTCTGTTTAATTACCAGCTTGAAAACACTCTACCACATGCTGTGTGTGTGTGTTTTTATTTCCATGTTGAGTTAGCAGCCATGTGGCTTTCATCAAAATTCAATTATCATACTGTACCACGCTTCACAGGAGACACAAACACTTCAGGAGCAGGAGAATACAGAAACAGGGAGGGTCTTAATAGTTCCAGCTTGCTCCCTCTCTCTGTGAACCTGATTTTAAGGGAAACAGAGACCAGAATCCTGACTGCAGTCAAGGGCTGCAAACATCAGTGTGTGACAGTCAAATGGCCATGCATGAGTCTCACAGACACAGAGACTGCCGACTGATGCAAACATGTCAATAAAGCGAAGCTTTAATGGTTAATAGGTGGATGTTAAAAGGAGCGGAGACATGAGCAAACATGGCTCTGATTGGACATCACCTTAAATTGTAAAATAATGTAAACATGCCCCCTGTGTTGTCACTTCTAGTCACTTTTTACTTCAATATAATAAATCCTCAATTCCAAAAAGGTTGGGTTACTGTGAGGAATGTAAAAAGAAATCAGTGATTGCCAAATCTCATAAACCCAGATTTCATTCACAATAAACAAAGTATCAGATGTTGAACTGAGACATTTAACCTTTTCATGAAAAATATGATGGCAGCAACATATCTCAAAAAAGCAGGAACAGGGCCGTGTTTACCGACATGTAGCCCCTCTTCTTTTAACATCAGTCTGTAAATGTCTGGGACGTGAGGAGACCAGCTGATGGGAGAGGAATGTTACAGCAAAAATGTTTTAAAAATACAATAAAAATGTTATTTACACAAGTGTATTCAGTAAATATCCCTTTACATTTGCAAATTTTCAATATAATGCAGTATTTGGGAAAATGCAAAAAGGTTTAAGCCGACTAAATGTTGATGACGACTGGAAGTCATGGCAGAGGGTAAATATTCCTCTATTCCTCCCAGCATTGTGAGTATTCTCGCTACAATTCTCTGTCTTTCTCTCTGTTACGCTCCGACTCGTCTCCTCCACCGGGCGTGCGTCTTTCAAACTCCATAAACTCCAAAACTTTGAATTGACACACCCACAAATGCTGCTGGGATTGAAGTTACTCATGTCTGCCATCTCCTGGTGTAAAGTGATAACATCGCAGCGCTCCGCCATCAGCCCTATCTCCCAATAGTACAGAATCCTTTAAAAAAAATTCCTGTATCCAGATGGTGATCCGGATCACTCCCAAAATCTAATCAGTTCTTCCTTATGCCATTTCTGACATTTCCTGAAAATGTCATGAAAATCCGTCCATAACTTTTTGAGTTATGTTGCTAACAACTGAACAAACTAACAAACCCACCTGATCACATGACCTCCTTGGCGGCGGTAATAAAATGCACAAAAGATTCACTTAAACTATTCTATTCTGTTCAATAAAACTATTCTTTAAAATTCTCTGCAAATCTTTTTAATCAAACACAGAGATTTTTTTTTCCTTTAATGCAAAAAAAATCAATGAAAAGCATAAAAAACTTTCCCCAACTTGCAAAAAACACGCAAAATATTTTACTTAACGTTAAAAAAGTTTTTAAAAAATGCATGAAAAATATGAAAGGAATAAACATAATGAAACCATAAATGCATAACCATAACTATAATATAAGGAAAACTGACGTCATAATAATTGTAGCCAACCATAGCTCATCTCATTTTTCTCCATGAATAAATGAGGGAAACCATTTCTCTGCCACCATTTCCTGTGGACACATGGATTCTCATTATCACCCCAATATCATCGATATCAAACATGGGGGAAATTCTTCCTAAAATGAAGAAAAATGTGTGTTGATTTTTGCATCAACTCTGATCTGCTCTTACTCTTTATCCTGCATCTGGTCTGATGTAGGATTCTAGCAGCTCAACAGTCCTGGGTCTTCTTCCTTCTCTGATGCTCCAAATGTTTTCTATTGGTGAAAGGTCTGGACTGCAGGCAGACCAGTTCAGGACTCTTCTCCTGTGAAGCCATGCTGTTGTGATGGATGTGGTATGTGGTTTAGCATGGTCTTGCTGAAATAGTCGAGGCCTTCCCTGACGGAGACATTGTCTGGATGGGAGCAAATGTTGCTCTAAATCAGTGTTACTCACCCAAAGATCTAAACTGTTGAAAAAACGTTTGCAAGAGCCACAATCTAAGTGGTGAAAAGTGACAATCAAAATAAGTTAAAGGTAGCAAAAATGGTCAAAAAGCAGCAAACACTGGGAGAAATGGGTAAGATGTGCCCAGAACATGAGTGACAGGTGGCAAGAAGTGGTAAAAAGGTGCAAAAACATTGCAAAAAGCAGGATAAAAGTGTCAAAAAGGCGGGAAAGGTGACAAAAATAAGTGGTAAAAATGGGCTTAAAGTAGCTAAAACTGGGAGAGAAGTGGCAAAAAATGAGTTACAGGTGGCAAAAATGGTCAAAAAGTAGCAAAATGAGTTAAAAGTAACTAAAATGGGCAAAAAGAGCTATTTAATCACAAAAAGCAGGAAAAAAAATGTAAAAAATTGGCTAAAAGATGTGAAAAGAAGTGTCAAAATGGGCTAAAAGCAGAACATTGGAATAAAAGTAGCAAAAAATTGCAAATAAAGGCAATGGAAATGTACAGACAAAAATAGAGGTTGACAATTAAGTTTGACAATTAAAGCCTACTGTGTAAGTGTGGGAAACAAACTAATTAATGTTATTTGCAATGTATAATGTATGAGGTCAAATTTTCCTTTTTAAGGTTCTCTGGAGGAATAAAGTTTCAAATGAAGACATTAAAGAGCCACATGCTGAGTATCACTGCTCTAAAAGCTCTCTCTACTGTTCAGCATTGATAGTTCCTTTCCAGATGTTAGAGCTGCCCACGCCATAGGCACTAATGCAACCCCATACCATCAGAGATGCAGGCTTTAGACCTGAGCCAGGAGAACAAGCTGGATGCTCCCTCTCCTCTTTAGTCCACAGGACACGGCGTCTGTGGTTTCCTCTGACCACAGAACAGTTTTCCATGTTTCCTCAGTCCATGTTAAATGAGCTTTGGTCCAGAGAAGACGGACCACGGTGTTTCTGGATCCTGTTCACATATGGCTTCTTCTCTCCATGATCCAGCTTTAACTGTCATTGGTGGATGGCACGGCCAACTGTGTTGACAGACGATGATTTCTGGAATGTTCCTGAGCCCATGCAGTGATTTCACTACAGAATCATGCCTGTTTTTAATGACGTGGCCCCTGAGGGCTATGATATCAGGACCTGTAGATGGCGCAGTACTCAAAGTCTTCTCTATTTTACATTGAGAGACGTTTTCTGAAATTGTTCCACAATATTGAGACTCAGTTTTTCTCAGATTGGTGAACCTCTGCCCATCTTTACCTCTGAGAGACTCTGCCTCTCTAAAATGCTCCTTTTATACCCACTCATATAACTTACCTGTTGACAATCAACCTGATTAGTTGCAAATGTATCCTCCAGCTGTTTTTCATTATTATTTTTCATGTAATGGTATAATGTCAGTTATTTCTGTACATGTTTATTTCAGTCAGACATTTGAATGGGGCTCTATGGGGTTGGACTCACTACAGGAGACAGCCTCTTGTGGACACTGCAGGAATTGCAGCTTTTGCCACCTTCGCATTAGTTGTCTTTCTCAGCTTGAACTGGCTGCTGATTGGTTAAAGTCCTTCATGAAACAGTGACTTTTGTGTTGAATTGTCACCGTTAAAATCATGTGAAGTGTTTTTTATCTCCTTGTTCTTCGTGTTGCTGCGTCTGTTGTCTATGAGAGAAAACATTTGAATAATAATGGCCTCCGTTTGTATTCTTGGTGTGTGATAGGGGGCTAAACACACACACAGCGACACACACACAGAGCGTCTGTATGGGAAACACAGAGGGCATGAAATTACAGTTGCGTCGGTCGGAACGGAGCAGAGGAGAAAACTTTGCCGATAAGGTGGAGGCTTCACGCAAACCTTCATCATACAGTGAGTGTGTGTTGAACTAAATAAAGAAATCCCCAGCTCTGTAATCCTCTGTGTGGGGGTGTTAGTGTGTGTGTGTTAATTTGGACGGTCAGGCCGGGTGTGTCTCCAGATAAGTCCGCTCAGTATTCACACTCGGCCTGTCACTGGGAGGCGTTCAGAGCTCTGCTGCACGAGTGAGAGTCGCTTTACCTCAGCTCTCCATTCACAAAAACATTCTAATATTTGCAAAAATGATATTCTGCGTTTCTCCTCTCTGTGCTAAAGCAAAGTTTGAAGGTGAAAGATGCACCATGTTCATCGATAAAGCCTTTCTGGGAGGGGCTTAATCAACTTGCCTTCCCCATGCAAGGCCGCCCATAACGGGGGAGATGGGGGAGTGTTGGGGGCCCATGGAGGTCAGCAAAGTCATGATGCATTCTAGTGAAGCTGTGATCACCAGATTGTAATCACTCTTTTCAAAACAACACAAATGAATTTATTCTGTAGTAAAATATGGGCTCTATCAAAATGTAAACCCCTTTTCTTAAAACACATTGTACTGACAAAGTTAATGTGGATGGGAACTCTGAACCAAACCATTAGGACAGTAATGTAGGACTTCATAAATGGACCAAAATGTGCACTAATGTGAGGATGCTAAATGACAAAGAAGAAGAAACAAGGAAGAAAAGACGCAAAAAAAGGGCAAAAGTGGCAACAAGAACAGGCACTTATGGGTAAACAGGTGAAAAACAGGGCCAGAAGTGGTACAAATTGGCCACAAGTGGAAAATCATAAGGACAAGTGGCAAACACAAGTGAAATATAATAAAAAGAACTGGCAGAAATGGGCATAGCGGGGGGGTACTGATTGCCCGGGCCCACAGTAGGGAGGGGCCTTTGAGAAGCCCGCAATGAAAAGAGTGTATTTATTTATTTTTTTCTTAGTAACCAGAGTCATTACTGGAAAAAAAAATCAGTCCACAGACTGAAATTTGTATCAAATAGAGTAAAATATAATACTGGGGGCCTCTGCTCCTCCCTTAAAAATGTCTAAATGGTGAATAATGCAGGTAAATCCAGTTTAACCCTAGTAAAAATAGTACTCATAAATGGGGAGATTATGGTTCACAAATACATTTAAATGCAGAGATTTTTGTAAAAATTATGCAACATTTGTCTCTTGGCTAGCCGGTTAAGGGGGGCCCAACATCCCTAGCTATACACCCCTGGTTACAAGTCTCAAATATGAGTGAAAAGTGGCAAAAAAAAATGGTAAAAGAGGCAACAAGAAAGGGCACAAATGGATTGAAACTGTTGAATATAACTACTTTATATTAGAAACAGCAAAAATGGGCCTTAAGTGACCAAAATGGGGTTTGAAGTGGGAAAAGGGTGAAAAGCAGCTAAAATAGGTACAAGTTGGAAACATCAGACAAACAATGGTCAAAATATTACAAAAAGGCCGTGAAGTGGCAAAAATGGGCAACAAGTAGCAAAAACAAAGATTAGCAGCAAACACTAGTTACATGTAAAAAAGACACAGGAAAAAAAGGGTTGAAAAGTGGCACAAATGGGTATAAAGTTGCAAAAAAGGGCAAAAAGTAGCTAAAATTGGTGACAAGTGGCAGAAATAAGGGTTAAGTGGCAAACATCAGTTTAAACATTGGAAAAACAACTGGCCATCTTAGATTGAGAGGCACCAAAGATGTAACCTTGCAAAGCAGATGGATCCGCCCGTTTCCTTGTTTCTCATTGGCGAATCCATCTTCAAAGCTCCCATCTGAACCGTCTGGGCCCTGTCAGAAAGTGACAGGACCAATCAGCTACGAGGGGCGGTACTTTCAGGCACGGCAGAGTCGTGACGTAAACGAGCAGCAGCAAGAGCTGGTGCAGTTATGGAGGAAGAGATTAGCGTGATGCTGCTAAAGCGCCAGTTTTATCAGAACTTGACGACATTTCCTTGTTAAAGAGAAGAACAAAGAACAGCAGTGAGTTGTTTTCTTTTCAAAAACGACAAAAGTCGAGTACTGACGTCTATAGTCGCCATGTTTCGCGTTATTCCTCACTGGCTGCACGCGCAGCTGGATAGCAGCTACGTCACGTGTTTAGTTGCTCTGATTGGCCCATAGAGTTGTGACAGACAGAACATTCATCCAATCACACTCCGAGTCTTTTTTCAAAGCCTCTGCCTTTTTTCAAACGTTTCCTATTGAAGCTTTCCCAGATGGATGTGTGAAACACATCCATCTGGTCAGGTTACCAAAAATGAGGGGAAAGTTGTAAAAAGAAAAAAAGTTGGAAAGAATGGTGTTAAGTGCCAAAAATAAGGCAAAAAATGGCAAAAAGTGGCAAAAATTGTGGGACATATGATGCAAAAAATCACTTTTTCAGGCTTTTCTGACAAAAATGTGCCTCTGGCCTGTCCACAATCCTCTCAAGCACCAGAAAAATCCACTCCCTCCCTCTCTCTGTCTCCTCCTTTCAGAAAATGTGTGCTGAAACAAGCTGTTCTCAGATTTTCCTCTCATGATGTCATGTGGGGAGTTAGCCCCCCCCACATTTAATTGGCCATCCCAGCTTGGAAGAAAGTTCCGCCCTCCTCTCAGCTGATCAGGAGAGCCACATCCATTTCCTGAGAGGGGCGTGGTCAGGGGTGGAGTCAGGCAGCTCAGTAACATTTAAAGCTACAGAGACAGAAACAGCTGGTTCTGAGCAGGGCTGAAACAGAGGGGCTTTAAACATGTACAAATCCAATACTGGAGTATTTTTTCAGCAAAAAACTTCACAGGCGTGTTTTGAGGACCTCTGAGACCGATATAAACTTGTCATCACAAAATAGTTGCAAAAAATGACTGATCGGCAAAAAGGGCAAAGAGTGGCAAAAAAGAGTTTAACCTGATGAAACTTGGTTACACATAGCAGAAAAGAGGGATGAGTGAGGAACACAAGTCAAATTTAACAAAAGGAACTGGCAAAAATGGGTGAAAATGGCGCTCCAGGCTGTAATTGTATGATGTTGATGGGACTCCTCCTACTTCAGCACACAGCCTCTAGTGGACATAGGAGGAAGTGCAGCCTTTTAAACTCCTGCATTGGCTTCATTTTTCAACATCTGCCTGACTGTGACTGATCCCACCTTCCTCCTCTACAGAAGTCTGTGGAAGCGAGCGGACGAGTCGGCTGTAAATCACAGCAAGTATCTGAGGAAGAGGAGGAGGAGGAGAGGAGAAATGAGGTGAGGAGAACAGAGAGAGAAGATGAAGAGGGATGAGAGGAAGTGAAGGAGAGAGAGTCAAGATGACATGAGATAATAAGAGAGGAGGAGATGAGAGGAAGAAGAGGAGGAGGAAGAGGAGGGTAAGTTTCCTCCTCGGGGGAGACGTCGACCTGTCAGAGTAAATGTCTCCTCTGCGGGGAGATAAAATCATATTTAAAGATCAGACGCCTTAAATCCTGACCAGCTCTCTGTTTGAAGAACCTTGAAGGAGATGAAGGAGGGGAGGAGGAGGAGGAGGGGGAGGGATTATTAGCTCTTTAATCAGCAAATTTCGCCGCACATATTCAGGGCTTTATGTGGGACCTGAACCTGCTGAAATCAGACTTCTGGAAGATTCTACAGGAGCAGGAAGACTTTACTTTAAAGTAGCAAAATACCGCTCAGAGTAAAAACAGTACAGACGGTTCACAGAGGGCCCGACTGTAAAGAGGACCGACCAGCTCCTGCTGCTACTAAAGCTGCAAACCAGTCACTAAGACCCCGTCTAAGGATGAGGGCTGGAGCAACTACACGATATGGACAAAAGTATGTGGCCACAGGGCTGGGCAATTAATCTCAAATCAGATTAAATTGCAATATGGCATGCTGCAATATTCAAATTGCAGACAGTGCAAAATTTCTTTAACCTGAAAAGTGTCAAAATAGCAGTTTGATAGGATCTTTTTTCTTTTTTGATGCTTTATACCAGTGTTACGCAACCCTGCTCAGCCAAAGAGCCAAACTGTTGAAAAATATCTTTGCAAGAGCCACAATGTAAGCGGTGAAAAGTGGCAACAACAGCTTAGGCAGCAATAACAATAAGTTAAAGGTGGCAAAAATGGTCAAAAAGCAATAAAAATGGGTAAAAAGAGGCAAAAATGGGGAGGAAAGTTAGAAAAAGGTTTAGAAAGTAGCAAAAATGGGTGAGAAGTGACAAAAAAATTAGTTACTGTTGACATAAAATGGTACAAAAGTGGCAAAACCGTGAAAAAAATAATTAGTGAAAAGTGACTAAAATGGGCAAAAAGCAGTCAAGATTGGCTAAAATGGGCAAAAACTAGTTAAAAAAAGGTGGTATTTAATGACAATAAGTCCCTCAAATGGGTGAAAATGCAGAAAAAAGGTGAAAGGGGGCAAAAATGGGATAAAAGTGGCAAAAATACGTAAAAAGTTGCCCAAAAAAAAGTGTCAAAATGGGCAAAAAAGTAGGGAAAAAGTGGCGAAAAAGCCTTAAATGGGGGAAAAATGGGATAAAAGTGAAAAAAAAAAGGGAAAAAAGTGGTATTCAATGGCAAAAGGTAGCTTAAATGGACAGAAAAGTGCAAAAAGTGTCCCTTTTTTAAGGATTTCTGGGGGAATAATATTTAAAATGAAGACATTAAAGAGCCACAGGAGGCTCCAGAGCCACAGGTTGAGGATCACTTCTTTATACATGACTCAAACCTTTAAATATCTTTTTTATTTTATTTTTTTTTTTTTTACAAAAATCTTAATTTTCTTGCTCATTAACTTATTTTTCTTCATCAAAATGAGAATATGAGAAATGATCATCCCCTTCAATAAAGCAACTGATACCAAATTTGCGATATGAGCCAAAATCCCAGAAAGATATATTTTCTAAATGTAGCCCTAGTTTAACTTATCTGATATTATACTTGTTATAATAGAGAGGGATTTCTTGCTGATGTTTGTTCAACAACAGAAAAACTGAGGAACCTAAATAATCACATCTCAAATCGCAATTGCAATATTGCAGGTAAAAATTGCAATTAGATTATTTTTGCAAATGGTTCAGCCCTAGTGGCCACACCTGTTAATTATTGTATTCAGGTGTTCCAGTCAGACCCACAGGTGTATAAAATCCTCACCTATCCATGCAGTCTCAAACATCTGTGATCCTAAATGTGTCGTTCTAAGAGCTCAGGGACTTCCAGCGTGGTTCTGTGATGATGACACCTTTGCAATAAGACAGTTGGTGACATTTCACCCCTGCTGGATTTTCCACAGTCCACTGTCAGTGATATTATTAGAAAGTGGAAGAGTTTAGGAACAACAGCAACACGTGGAATCACAGAGTGAGGCCAGTGACTGCAGGGCCAACTCTGCTGATCCATATCTGGACTTCCTCTGGCATTAATTTAAACACTAATGTCCCGTTTACACGACCTTTTCAAGTGAAAACGCAAAAGTTTTGTAGCGTTTTGGCTGTCCGTTTGCACGGCAACGACGTTTTGGTGCCTGAAAATGGAACTTTTCAGAAACAGGCTCCAGAGTGGAAGTTTTTCAAAACGCCCCCATCTCTGTCTCCATGTAAACAGGGAAACCGGCACTTTCTGAAAATGGACATGCGCACTGTGGCTGCAGTAAATATCCATGCATGAGTAGGCTTATGATGCATGCACGAATGGGAAGCCCAAAACAAAGATGGCCGACACCAGTGTACCTCACTCTTTCGAACTTAACTGTATTTCTCCAACAAAGCATTGATTTACTTCATCATCACTTGGATCAGCAGAGACGTATTTCATGCCTGTACCAGATTCTGACCTTTGACGGCGTATGGGTCGAGTCAGAATCTGGAGCAGGCGCGAAAATCACACCGCCGTCTACTGGCCTGGCATGTATACTACGTCGTTTTTGGTGTTTCCCGCAGTCTCGTGTAAACGCAGATCGTTTTGAAAACGTTGCCGTCTGAACGTGGAACTTTTTGGAAACGAAAATGGAAAACGAAGAAAAACTTCGTCGTATAAACGAGGCCTAAAACTGCAGCAGGAGCTTCATGAATGGGTTTCCATGGCAACAGCTGCATGTGAGCCTCACATCACCAAGTCCAATGCCAAGCATCAGATGGAGTGGAGTAAAGCACACCGACACTGTGACCAATCATCTTCTCTGTTTACAGTCAGATGGTGAGTCCGGGTCTGGAGGATGCTGGGAGAACGTTACCTGTCTGACTGTGAAGTTTGGTGGAGGAGGGATAATGGTATGGGGCTGTTCTTCAGGGTCTGGGCTCCGATGAAGGCCAATCTTAATGCTTCAGCAGACCAAGACATTCAGGATAATTTATTTATTTTATTTAACCTAAAACCAAAGTTCAAAGTGGCTAAAAACAGTAAAAATGGAATAAAAGTAAAAAACTGCAAATAAAGGCAATGGAAATATGCAGACAAAAATAGAGTTTGACAATTAAGTTTGACTATTTAAGCCTACTGTGTAAGTGTGGGAAACAAACTGATTAATGTGACTTGCAATAGATAATTTCTGAGGTAAAATTTTCCTTTTTAAGGTTTTCTGGTGGAATAATATTTCAAATTAAGACATAAAAGAGGCACAAATCAGGTTGAGTATCACTGCTCCATATAATCCACGTGTAATCTGAACTGTTGCTGCTCAGTCGCTTTAATTCTCACTCAGAAAGCAGCCAGAGGACTTTAAAACACCTGTGCAGTTGTTTCTGAAGCTCCTTCAGGTCTGCCTGAGGTTTTTCACACATATTCATCTGCCTCCAGCAGCTGGTTTGACCCTAAAAGTTCACTTTTCCACACTAAGGCACCCTCAGCCCATCAAAAACTGTGACGGGCTAACGGGCTTCTTTTGAGCATGCCGGGTGTTTGTCAGAGCTAACAGCAGAACGATTCATATTTTATTTATTCCATTGTAATGTTTTATTATCTTTCCCTATTGTGCAGACTCTCCTGTTGGTCCTGTTTTATAATCACAACAAAGTACACACTGCGTGAAGACAAATAGACACACACACACCTGCTGGAAGCCTGCTCCCATTGGCTGAGCTCGGCGGTGGGTGTGGTATTGATCAGAAACACCAGCAGCAATTATACGACTTCACACTGAGCCTGGAGCTCATCACTATTCACTGTGGAGAGCACACACACATCACTGACTCTTTGATTAATGCTAATTTGTGTGTGGACGTGTAGCGCCTTAATCCTCTGCTCTAATTGGTCTTTCATTATGGCTGAAGGGGGATGGGGGGGGGCGTGTCCGTGGCCCTCCGTTAAGGTGGTGTCACTGATGTTACCGCGGTGGCCCGGTAGAAATGGATGAGGCCACACAGACAAACATTATTCAGAAATGTAAAAAGAAAAAAACAGCTAAAAGACCAAACAAATTAAAGTTATCCAAAACCTCAATGACTCCCTCATCGTCCACTAGGGGGCAGCACAAGCAAGTCCATACAGCAGCATGTGAGAGAAAATCAAACACAGTTCCTCTAGTGTCCACTAGGGGCTGCTGCCTGTAGTGAGTCAGTCTCCATAGAGCTCCATGTTCAAATCTTCAAAGTTCAAAGCAGAAATAATCCTGCTGGTCTGGTCACCTGAGCTCATTCCTGTCTTCACTCTGAAGAAACACACTGAATCTTTATATAATTATATAATTCTTCTTGTCTAGCTTATATCAGCGGTTCCCAACCTGGGGTCCGGGACTCCCCGGGGGGCGGGGGCAGGGATCTTGGCTTTGTCTGCTTTGATGCTGCCAAAATTAGATTTGCAAATATTGACAAAAACCATGATAAAGCAGTCATTAAGTAGTTTATGCAGAGATCTTTTGATAAGACAAGGATGCGTAGGCCGTTTTTAGGGATTTATCAGTAAAATTATTAAAATCTTTGTTGGTTTTTGGCGGCAGTGTGTCACTTTTCTTCTCTCTTGGGGGTTTTCTGCTCTTCTTAGGGACATGCAGGCTGGCTTATATTAATAAGAATTAGGGGGCGTGGCCTCTTTGAAATTGTATGTCAAATTTCTTTACCTTACGAAACAGATGAACTATCCAAATTCCATGCCTGTCATTTGCCATCTTGCAGATCTTCAAGCTCATGCTCTCCAGTCCAGTCAGTCCAGTCTGTTGTTAGCTGATGTCTCTGCCTTTATTGAAAGTTAACAGTCAGTTAAATGCTGTTTTTTTGTTCATTGTGAGGTAAATTTACCAAATCTATCAGCCACTATCAAAAATAGTCAAATCTACTCTTTTCTCAATGTATTTATTAGCAGCCACTGCCGGAGTTTGAGTGAAAACAGATGAAATTCTGCTGGAGAAAAACTCTAACCACATCATGGACCGTCCAGGCTGCAGCTCGTTAGCTGTCCCAGCTGAAGCTCACCCTCTGTAATCAAGATCCACACACCTGGAGAGTGTTTTTACTTGTCTAACTCCATTTTTTTTCTTGCAGTGTCTCTGCCCACGGTTACATGATGTTTTTAATTCGGAATTAATTATTCAGAGGACGGTATTTCTCCTGAGTGGGCGTGGCTTCGGCTCATTCAGCAGACACGCCCACACCATCCTGGAGCAGATTTTACTGCCTCATTTTTATGATTTTGAAGCTTAAATTTATAAACTTGAGATGTTTTATATGACTGAAATTTGATTTAGAGGTTCATAACACAGTGAGCTGTCAGACAACAAACCTAAATACAGATTTATTTTCCCTTTACAGGGTCTTTAAAGACTAAAACTAAGACTTCACTACTTTGGAGACACAAAAGTAGGTTAAGAATGTTTCTTACTTTTCTCTTTGAATGTTTGGCATGGTCATAAACAGCTGGCCTTTATGGTAGAGTTTCTCTATGCAGACATCCCTACTAACCCTCCTATGCTTGATGTCATCTGTATTCTGCAAACTCATCCTGTGCTTTCAAACTCTGCATCAAAATGCCATTTTTCATATATGAAACAAACATCCATCCATCTGTTTTCTATATTGCTTATCCCGTTGGGGGTCATGGGGGGGGGCTAGAGCCTATCCCAGCTGTCATTAGACGTGACGCGGGATACACCCTGGACTGGTTGCCAAAAAAGTTAAAAAAAAAAATTCCAGACATTTAAGTCAGATGATTGTTGGGCATGTTTCTGTCTCCTTATCTCTGTGAAGCTGCTCTGGAAGAATGTGAACTGCTTCATTAGAATGATTGGTTTTACAGCTGCAGCAGGACGGCTCCTGGTTCGGACTGGGCCTTTCTGAGTGGAGTTTGCATGCATCCAAAGACATGCATGCAGAATACTTGGTGGCTCTAAACCTGCCTGGGGTGTGAGTTTGAGCGTGACTGTTTGTCTCTATTTGCCTCACCTGTAGCAGACTGGAGACCAGTCCTGGGTAAAATCAATCCATGAAAAAAAGAGGGCAAACTTTAGATGATAGAAAACCAGAAATACCCACTGTGAGAGCAAAGAACTTTAACTTTTCATTTCTGTAGGACAGGATACAGTGTGAAAAATATCATACCCCGGTCTAAGTTCTGGTCCCAGCGAGACAACATCCCTGTTTGGTTTATTCTTCTATCACATTGAGCTCAGATATGTTTGCTCTGTCTGTTATTCCTCACAGTTTGCTCGTGTCTGTGTTTCCACGGCTCACAGCACCGCCTGCAGCCATGTGAGCGTCAGGCATCTCGTCACCTGGGGCCGATCGTTTCCTCGGCTCCCTCATTAACCCTTCACAAACACCTCGACCGACACGTCCCTGTCTGCTCTTTATTCTCCATCTGCTGCTGCTTACACTCAGCCGCTTGGAGCGAGAGGACTTATTTAAACATGGGAGACGTCTGAAAAACACACTGAGACATGATCATAGCTCACTAAAGAGAAAACAATATTAAGATCTCAGAGTGAAGAGTTAAACCAAACACTATCAGCTGATCGCATGCTCTGTGTTTTACTGATGGTGTGATAAGATGCTCATACTCTCACAAGTTTAAGGCGATATCTGAAGGAGGAAGACATCACCACTTCTGACAGGCTGCATGCAGAAATGAAATGAGGAGCATGCTCAGCAGTGATCCTTAACGTGTGGCTCCTTTATGTCTTAATTTAAAATATAATTCCTTCAGAAAACCCTAAAAAGGGAAATTTGACCTCATAAATTATACATTGCAAGTAACATTAACCAGTTTGTTTCCCACACATACACAGTAGACTTTATTTTTCAAACGTAACTGTCAACCTCTATTTTTGTCTGTATACTTCCATTGCTCTTATTTGCAATTTTTTGCTACTTTTATTGCAATTTTACTGCTATTAGCCCATGTTTGGCACTACTTTTTCCACCTTTAGCCATTTTTGACAAGTTTATCCTGAGTTTTGCAATTAAATGCCTATTTTGTCCATTTTCCCAAATTTTGGCTGAAATTTGTCCATTTTAGTTTCACTTATTTTTTTGCCACATTTTTGCCACAGTTGACCATTTTTGCCACCTGCAACTAATTTTTTGCCACTTCTCACCCATTTTTTGTCTCTTTCTGCCCTTTTGTGCCACTTTTCTCACAGTGTTAGCCACTTTAAGCCAATTTTGTCACTTCATTTTTGTCACTTTTTACGAATTGACACTATTATCCTGCTTTTTGCAATTTTTTGGCCTCTTTTTGCCATTTCTTGCCCATTTAAGCTGCCTTTTGCAATTAAATGCAAATTTTTGCCCATTTTCCCCACCCTTTTTTTCCTGATTTTTGCCCATTTTAGTCACTTTTCACTCATTTTTGCCACATTTTTGCCACTTTTTGACCATTTTTGCCAACTGTAACTCATTTTTTGGTCACTTCCCACCCATTTTTGTCACTTTTCACCCAGTGTTTGCTGCTTTCTGACCATTTTTGCCACCTTTAACTTATTTTAATTGCCACTTTTCACCACGTAGATCGTGGCTCTTGCAAATGTTTTTTTTTTTTTTAACAAATTGGCTCTTTGGTTGAGCAGGGTTGAGTAATGCTGTGTTAACTGATAATTTTCTGCTAACAACGAATTATTTTGTTGGATGAAGGAAACTTTTGAAGGCCGCCCATCATTTTGAACGACTGGAATAATGGAGACGATCCTGCATTTCAGCACACTCAGAGACAGACAAACAGACCTTATCTATTTTGCATACATGACCATTTAGGTGATGATTAAATCCATTAAAAAATCTTGTAGCATGTGTGCTGACTTCAACACCGTAGATTGGTGAAAACGCGTCAGTTTCCATGCAGACAGCGGGCTGAGAGGCTGCTGGAGAGCGTCACAGGTTGGCATGCTGCACCTTTGTGTAGTTTTATGCGGTGAGCTTGTTGCCTGAACTGTAGACAGCCTCATAAACGGTGGCTCTAGTTAAAGATGAAGGAAATTGTTTTTATGAATGATTGTGCATGCATCTCTGTGCAGCAGCTGCAAAGATTCATCAGCATACAGAGATTAAGTCTATATTTTTATTTAACTTGTTACAAACATAGTTAAAGCCTCCTGCAGAGTAAAAATGATAAGAGCAGCTGGTGAGCTAAACTAATTTATTATCCTTTATAAAGTCTATTATATTGTCTTTTCATCACCATTATTATCATAGGAGTTAAATCAGTCTGATGTTGTCAGCTGCTCCACACGTTTGCAGACGGAGGCGTGGCTCCTTGTGGAGCAGGACGTGACCGTCAAATCAAAATGTCCTTTCTTTTTCTTAGTTGTAAATAATTAAATGTTTTCAAATCTGAATGTGAGACTAGAATGGGCTGAAGTGCAGGTGTGACATTGCATAAGAGAGTGGCCATGATCTGAAATCCTTAAAGACCCTGTAAAGGGAAAATGAATCTGTATTTAGTTATGCTGTATGACGGGTCGCTGTGTTATGAACCCCTAAATCAAATTTCAGTCAAATAAAACATCTCTAAATTTATGATTTTATGGTGGCATAATACTGTCAAAATTTGAGAGCGAGTATGAGATCCACGCGAGCAAATATGAGATCAACGCACACGGCTGCAGAGTAGTCTTGTGCGTGAATTTGCACACGCAAATTACTTTAGCGAGAGCTTTCTCACAACTACTGTCATTGCTCTTCTGCTTGCGAAGCTTTAACCTGCTCACACGCGAGCAGATTTTCTTTTTGGCAGTAAGTGGGCGGACCCAGTCGTCATCGTGTCCCTAAATGTAATTGGTTATGGTCCTCGTCTCTGATGATTGGCTGTTGTCTGTGTGTCGGCTGGTGTCACAGATTAACTGTGTTTACCTTCCAAATAGCGCTGAAATTGCAGTAGTATCGCCCGTTTTTTCTATTATAACAATTTATTGGTGCTTGTGGGGATATTAACGTCATGTGATAAGTGTCTGGGCATCGAAAAGTACGTTTAAAGACTTAAATACCTGGAAAGAAAGTATAGGTGACTGCAGGGGCCTGTTCAAAACAAGTAGTATAAATGGGACACAAACCTCATAAGGGATTAGTTCAAACGCAGCAGGTAAGTCGAGTTGAACATGCTGCGTTAACTGTGAGCTTGTTGACTCGTGATAATCTCCATGCTGGGTTACGTTTGATTAAAGAAATGTATAAACGTTCAGTCTGCGTGGCAGCATGTGGGGCTTTTATGAGTTTGGAAAGTGTAAGAAGGCAACGGGAAAATAAAATATATCACTGTGTTCAGATTGACAGCACATGTTAATCTATCCGACTCCTCAACACGAAGTTCAGTTAACAAGGTTTAATTTTGTGGTTAAGAGGGAACTTATTAGTCTCTGCATTATTCTTATGGCCCCCTAATATGTCAACGTAAAACAGCACTTGACCATCCCAGACAGAAGAGAATTCAGGTGGGTTTTATCGTGTTCTGCCTCTTTTCTCACAGTGTTAGCCACTTTAAGCCCATTTTTGCCACTTCATTTTGTCACATTTTACCAACTGACCCTTTTATCCTGCTTTTTGCAATTTTTTTTTGCCCCTTTTTGCCACTTCTCATCCATTTACGCTGCCTTTTGCAATGAAATGCCTCTGTTTGCCCATTTTCCCATCCTTTTTTTCTGATTTTTGCCCATTTTAGTCACTTTTCACTCATTTCTTGCCACATTTTGACTACTTTTTGACCATTTTTGCCACTCCTCTCCCATTTTTGTTACTTTCTGCCCTTTTGTGCCACTTTTCTCCCAGTGTTTGCCACTTCTCGCCCATTTTTCCTGTTCTTTGTGTCACTTTTTACCAAATTTTGACACCTTAATCCTGCTTTTTGCATTTTTTGCCCCTTTTAGCCACTTCTTGTCCATTTAAGCTGCTTTTTGCAACTAAGTGCCCACAGCAGCACCCGCTGCTCACTGAGAGGCGCTACAACCATACGTGCTTTCATGTCAGAGTCTTCAAAAGTCTCCAGTAACACCAGAAAAAGTCGCTAGATTTGTCGCTAGTGGCTTTTTTGAAAAAGAGTCGCTAGAGGAAAACTCGCTAAATATAGCGACAAAGTCGCTAAGTTAGCAACACTGGCTCTGTGATTTTAGACTGTAGTGTTAGAGGGGCGGGGTCATTCTCGACTGTGTGCTCATGACATCATGAGCCCACATATTGGCCCCGCCCACATTAAACCTAGCCAGGAAAGAGGTGAAAAACTTTCTAACAGTCTAAATCCAGAATTCAGTCACATGTAGGTCTCAGAGTTTTCACATGTTTACAGAAACCAGATTCACACATTTCTAGAGTGTTCAGACACAAACTTTGGATTTCTCCTTACAGGGTCTTTAAACTGTGGTTTAAAGGAGCCGTCTAAACATGTGTGTTTGGGTTTATTGTGGGGTTCTGGGACTTTTGTGCCTTTATGATCCAAACTGTGTTATTTTAGAGTCGAGTAAATCAGAGTTTAATCTTCCATGAGTCCTGCTACCAGACCTGCTGATTTAAACATCGGGGTCATATTTATTATTTGAGCTCTTCTTCTCCACTGCTGACTTTCCTCTGCATGCGGTCATTTCAGCAGCTGGATGTTTTTAATGTCAATAAGATCATTTTACTGAGGACTGTCATGGCCGCCACCATGAAGAGGCGTCTTATTTAAACATTTCACTGCTAATCTTCTACATGTTCAAATCTAATATTCTACTCATCATAGCTTTAAAAATATCAAACACGCAGAGAGAAGCTGGAGAAATCATATCAGCATTTGTGTTAATTAGTGAAATGATCAGCGTTTGCATGTGTCAGCAGAGTAACGAGGTGTGGCCTCTCTCAGGTTCGCCGTCAGTCCGACCCGCTGACCTTTAGCTCGTTTACAGCGAGGGCATATCAGGTCGCTGCGGGTGTGTGCTGTGGAAAGGCGATGCCCGCTGTTGGCGGCTGGCTGAATTATTCACGCTCCTCTGCGGTCGTCTCCCTCCCTGAAACCTGAGAGGAGGAGGTGAGGCGGCTCCCACCCTCCACCCGGCACCCGGGGGAGACTCCGAGCCCGGCCGACGACAACACAACACACAGAGGGGGGAGGGGGTGAGGCAGGAGGAGTGGAAACTCACCGAAGAAATGCTTTAAATGTTTGGACAAACAGCTTCTAATCTCGGGTCAACACATTCATTAACAGAGGAAGTCATCCGCTCTGCTGTCTCCAAGAAAGCCTCGTTAAAGGGGACATATTATGCATACATTACTTTTTCAGGCTTCTCTAACATAAATATGTGCCTCTGCCCCGTCCACAATCCCCTCAAGTTCCAGAAAAATCCATTCCCTCCCCCCTCTCTGTCTCCACCTTTCAGAAAATGTGTGCTGAAACAAGCCGTTCTCAGATTTTACACCTAGTGACCTCACCAGGGGCGTAAGCACCGCCCCCAGGTTTGGAGGAAAGTTCCGCCCTCCTCTGCTGATCCTCTCAGCTACCAGCCGAGATGCTGGATAGCTCAGTGGGTTACCCTGCTGACCAGGGGTGTAGCACAGGGGGAAAAAGGGTACTGATCACCCGGGCCCACAGTAGCGCCAGCAACAAGGCGTGCTGCACCCATGGGTTATGTGAGCTTTGCAACACTCACTGTTTCACAGAAACGGAGGGTGAGATCCGTCATTAATTTCCAGAGCTTGCCATTATTTTGGCAGAAACTAATGGGAAGGAGGAATGCGCCCGGAAAATTTTGAATGCAGCTCCAAATTATGAACAAATCACTGTATTGTCATTTTCACAGCTCCCCTTTCTGCTCTGTTTGGCTCAGCCACTCTCTCCCTCTCTCTCTCTTGCATGCTTGCAGCCTCACTCCACAGGAGAAGAATGACTGAGCGGCTAAAAGCTTGATTAAACGTTCCAGTCATTTTGATGAAGATCGATCAGAGGAGCAAATAGAGAGCTCAAGATGTGTACAAGTTTGTTTCATCATTTTGGGTTTGCCCTGGGGTCTCCTTCCAGTTGGTCATGCCTGGAAGACCTCCACAGGGAGTAGTCAGACTCATGAATGGCCATGGAAAACTATATCCATTGGGCTCTATTGGGGATACCTCCATCTGCTTTCTTCTGCTTTTTCTTGGCTGGGTCTTGGTGGCAGCAGGCTAAGCACGTCAAACCAGCAGGTTCTGGGTCTGCCCTGGGGTCCCCTTCCAGTTAGGCATGCCCGGAAGACCTCTACAGGGAGTTATCAGACTCATGAAAGGCGGAGGTCTGGGTTGTCTCAGACCAGCTGGAGGGATCCACGGAGAGAGAGAAGGACTTTAAGGTCAGATGTTATAACACCAGTTTTTCTTCATATTTATCCGACAAGTTTTGTCAAAGATTGCATGAAATAAAGAGACACTTCAGACACAATTTTTACTTATTTAATTGCTTGAAGCCACAAAAGATAAAACCACTAAAAAAATAAATATGTGGCACTCCTGACACCGAAGGCAGAGACTGGGAGGCTTGGAAATGTATGTTACATTATTTGACTTTTGCATCAACTGTTTCCTCTGCAGATAATTTCTCTCTGTCTACTATATTTTGTAAATAAAAATACGTTTTTGTGTCTTTATCTGCTTGTGAACCTTGGTGAGCTGCTCCAGGAAGGAGATCTTCTGTTTCTGAGCTACATTTCCAAGTCCCTCCTCACAGTCCAGCTCTGCACTCTAAAAACACACAAAGAGCAAAGTTAAATGTAAATCTGGACTTTTCAGAGAGAACATAAACATTTAAGAGAGAAAGAAGAGGCCTGTACCTTCTTGACCCGCGTGGTGAGGTCTTGGATGAAGAGTTTCTGCAGGTTGTGAAGAGTCTGAAGTCTTTGACCTGAGAGGACAGAGAGAAAAGATGATTCTGATCGTAGGCCATACATGATGTTTGCTCTTTCTTTGTAACCCAGATTTGGCTTCAGAATGAAAATGCATTTGTTTGTATTGTATTTGTATTTTTCTGTCTTGAAAAATCAAGGTTTATGTTTCAAAACTTTTTCAAGATTTTTAAGGCCCGTATCCAAATCAAAGACTGAAAATCCTTCAAGCGTCTCTCCATAGCTCAACAAGTTGGAGTTTGTTCTCTAAATCTGGAGGTTGTGGGTTTGAATCTTACAGAAGGGAACTTGTAGGAGCTGGTGTACAAAGAAAAGAGTGATAACCATGGAAATGTTGCAAAGAAAAGTTACTAAGAAGCTCAAGGTTTGGGGTTCAAGCCTAGTCACAACTTGGTCATCTAAACTTGAGCTTCTAAAGTAGAGAATATAAGTACAGAGTTCAAAGACTGATAGATAGTCCTAAACTAAGTTTGAGAATCCAAAAGAAAAAGTAATGTCAAAACAAAGGTCATGCATGTGAGACAGACATAAAACTCAGTGACAAGTTTCGCAACAAAGACTGAAATAGAGAGCTGCACTCAAGGTACGACAACGCTCTTCAGCCACAGCAAAGATGTTCACATGTAGAGATGTGCAACTGAAGATGTGAAAACGGTCTTCAGCAGCAAAGATCATCACTCATGGAGGTGTTCAACTCATGTATGAATATGGTCTCCATTAGCAAGGATTGTGGATGGTAGAGATGTTCTACTCCAGACGTGAAGTCTCAGAGGAACTGCAGCTAGCTTTAGCCTGTGTGTTAGCTCAGTTGGACAGGTATCTGCCCTGGAGTCATGAGGTTGTTGGTTCAAATCTGTGGGTTTTTGAAGCTGCTGGTGTAAATCGCTGACTCAGGAGTACAGAGGACTGCCATAGAGTTCAAAGTTGTGGGTTTAATTCTTGGTGCATTTTTAAAGGTACAGTGTGTAGAATTTAGCACTTTAGCGACATCTAGTGTTCAGATTTTAGAATGAGCCGATCTGTTAGCAAAACGTCACATTACTAAGCGACGAGAGCCTGTGAAGACCAAAAAGGATGGTGAGCCGGACATCATTTACAGCAGTGATGAGGTGAGGGTTTATCCATTATTTTTATAGATTATAGGTCAGTCTTCTTCTCCACCTGCCTTCCAGGTAGCTTTCAGGACCGGCGGGCAGGTTCGTATTTAAAAATCGTGTTTCGCTCTTTCTGTCCCCAAAACGTTGCCGTAGACAACATGGCGGTTCGTTATGTCAGCCTCTGTGAGGGCGACCCACGGTAATTTATATTTAAAAAGCTTTTTTCTAATTTTGTAAAAAGAAAACTAAAGTTTAAGGGGGGTGATTGTGCACTTATTTTAACATACTTCACATAAATATAGAAACATTATATCCCATTGACACCGTTTCTGTTTGGTGAAATGCAGCCAAATTCTACACACTGTACCTTTAAGTCCAGTCCCCAGAAGCAGAGATCAGATCCTCTGAGGAACATGAACAGGTGTGTGTCTCAGTGGCTCAGTGGGAAAGCCAACTGACTGTGACCCAGGAGGTCACAGGTTCAAGTCTGACCATGGGTTCCTGTATTTTAAAAGTCTGAGTCCAAAGCTAGACTTCAGGAGACCTGGACAGGAGCTGACCTTTCAAATCTAACCAATGTCTTTAAGTTTTCAAGATTTGAATGAAAAGCCCCTCTGAGGCTCTGCTGCAGGTCTGGCTATGTAGCCTAAAGAGATAGTGGACTGACTCAGAGTCTGGAGGTTCCAGGTTCAACCCCCATCTTGGTCTCAGTGAATTTTAAAGCCACATCCTGAACAAAGAGGATAAATGCGCCAGGAGAAGAGCTGGTAGTGTGAAAGGTATGGCGGCAGTGGCACAGAGGACTGGACTAGACCAGTTCTGCAGGGGATGCTGGGGTTCAAACCCCACTGTGGCCGGTACCTGGATCAAGGCATGCCTGATGGGGAAGGGGGGACACGGCGCAGCGCCCCCCTGGGGAGCCATCAGAGATGTAAGTAGGGGGTTATGCAACAAAAATGCAGACACAGCTGGAGTTTTACAGGATGGAGTCTTTATTTGCATGCATGGATGATCACTGAGCCCCTCATGGGGACTTCATCTCCTCCGCTGTAGACCAGAGCGTATACTTACCTCAGTCTCCTCCAGGTCCTCTCTGGCCTGCTCCCTCTGCTCATTCAGCAGCCTGCAAACAAAAACCACATGAACTCACATTCCACATAAATAAATGTACGGAGGAGTCCTTTACTCACATGAGTTTCTGCAGCTCGGCATCCTTCTCCTGCTCTTCAGTCTTCAGTTTGTGGGAGTCTGACATCAGCCTCTCTGCTCCAGCAGCAGACCCTGGTTCAGACTGAGAGGAGACGCTCGCTTAGCTCTGACTGGGCGCTTTTTAACGGCTGAGTAACTGTCTGGAGAAATGTCAACATAGATTCATTTTGTTCTTCTGGTTTCTGGAAATTTCTCCAAACAGTTATTTGGCTTCAAAAATGGTAGAAGGCAGAAGATTTCTGAAGTGATAGAGCTTTACATTAGCGGGTCCCAGCCTTTCTTCTTTGGGGTCCCTCTACTCTAAACACTCTAAAGCCCCCCTGAAAAATTAAACATCATTTTTAATTGTTTTATTGACTAAATCCCAGCATAACAGACCTGCATAAACTAGTTCTTGATAAATATCTGCATATAAACTATCCATCATTGCAACAGCATTTAGAGCCACAGTAAGAATACCAAAATGAGAAGGTTCAGTCAATTTTTAAGTAAAATCTCAAACATTTCTAATTAAACAAGTCATACATTTACCAGAAAAAGAAAATTGGAAATTTATGTCAACTAAAAGGTTGAAGTTTTTGACATCAAATATCCAAAAGAGCCGTGGAAAAAGAAAATGAAGAGAAGAAGCTGTTTTCCTTCCATAAGTCCTACAGTTGATCGCCTAATCAGCAGATTTTTCTTAATAGGATTGATTGTTTGAAAAACCAAAAAAAAAAAAAAAATAAAACCAAACATCATGATCATTTAAACCAGCACAAAGTGGTTCAGTGAAAACCAATCAAATCTATGGAAATATCCTTTATCTAAAAAACCTCAAGCATGAATAGGATGGTTGATTTTTCTACTGCTTCATTCGTCTCTGTGGACTGGAAGTCAAAATTTTAGTCCCGGTTTAGACAGTTTTAGACTAAATTCCTGATCCAGTTCAAGTCTCATCACAAACAGTTATTAGTCTAAATGAGTCAAACTCAGTGTGTGGCTTCATTGGGATGGTCTGTGGCTCTTTTATGTCTGCATTTCAAATATTTTTCCCCAGAAAACCTTCAAAAAACTTTCACCTCAGGATTGATCCATATCAAGTCACATTAATCAGTTTGTTCCCACTCTTCTACAGGAAACTTAAACTGTCAACCTTTATTTTTATCTTAGTTTTTTCATCACCTGTATTTCTAATTCTTCTCCCTTTTTTTCCTTTTTTGACACTTTTAATCCATTTTTGCTGCTTTTAGCCCATTTGTGCCGCTTCTTCTTGCCAGTTTTGTAGTTTTTGCCACTTTCATCCTGCTTTTTGCTATTTGCAATTCTTTCCCCTTTTTGGCCTCTTTTCACCCAATTTAAGCTGCTTTTTGTCATTAAATGACACTTTTAACCTTTTTGTCACTCTTTGCAGCATTTTGCCCATTTAGTAACTCTTCACCAATAATTCACATTTTTGCCACTTTTTGACTATTTAACTCGATTTTCACAATTTTTCTCTCAAATTTTTGCCACTTTTTACAATTTAAGTCACTTTTCATGTAATGTTATAGCCCATTTTGCCACTTTTTGCTCATTTCAGTCACTTTTTACCATTTTTTTACCACGTTTTTGCCGCTTTCTGACCGTTTTGATCATCTGTAACTCATTTTTTATGTTGCTTCCCACTCATTTTAGCTACTGTTCACATAGTTTTGCCATTTAATACCTATTTTTCACATACTCACCCTTTTTTTGCTGCTTTTGGCCATTTTAGTCACTTTTTATTGATTTCTGCATCTTTTTGTCCATTTTAGTCACTTTTCACTTTTTAAACCACATTTTTGCAGCTTTTTGACAGTTTTGGTCACTTTTATCTATTTTTTTCCCCCCATTTTTACCTCTTTCTGACCACTTTTGTCATCTGTGCCTCCATTTTTGCCACTTTTCACCCAGTTTTTGCCATTTAATTCCAATTTTGCACCTTCTCACCAATTTTTTTTTCTGCTTTTTGACCTTTATAGTCACTTCTCACTGTTTTTATGACATTTTTGCCACTTTTTACCCATTTAAGTCAATTTTCACAATTGTTTTGCTGCATTTATGCCACTTTCTGACCATTTCATCATCTGTAACTCCTTTTTTAAAGTTACTTCTCAACCATTTTTGCCACTTTTCACCCTGTTTTTGCAATTTAATTACAATTTTGCACCTTTTCACCATTTTTTGCTGCTTTTGGTTGTTTTAATCACAATTTTGCCCATTTTAGTCACTTTTCACTATTTTATACCACATTTTTGCCGCTTCTTACTATTTTTTATCATCCATAACTCCTTTTTTAAAATCACTTCTCACCCATTTTTGCTACTTGTCACCTAGTTTTTGCCATTTAATGCCTACTTTTCGCCTTTTTACCAATTCTGATTCTGCTTTTTAGCCATTTTAGTCACTTTTTACTATTTTTTTTTGCCACTTTTCACCCAGTTTTTGCCATTTTATTCCAATTTTAAACCTTTTCACTAATTTTTTTTCTGCTATTTGACTATTTATGCCTCTTTTAAATCATGTTTTGCCACTTTTCACCTCTTAAAATGTGGCTATTGCAAAGGTATTTTTCAACAATTTGGCTTTTTTGTTGAGCAGTTTCCAGTAGCACTGGTCTAAATAATTATTGGTATACTTATTTTACTGCAGACTGTGATTCAAATATCTCATGCCATGTGTTTCTTCTTATGTCTGTGGTCTCTCACGTCTTTAAAAATGTAGTTTGATTTAAAACAGTCAGACTTACTCTGTGAGCTGGTCCAGCATCCTCTGCTGGTCTTGGATCTGGTCTCTCAGTGGGCTCAGCTGTTTGTGGTGAGCCTCTCTGTGGTTCTCCAGAGTTTTCTGTGCCACACAGACACAAAAACATTCAGCTATTTCACATTTCTGTAACAGAGATTCTCAGTGACGTGTTTCCTCCTCACCTTTACGTCCCCGTCCCATCGTGTCTGCTGATGTCCTCCTTCTCCTCTCCTCACATCTCGTGTCTTTTCTCTGATGAAGACAAAGAGGAAAATTCCATCAAGTTAACCTGTTTTTACTTGAGCTAAGATGTTTTAATGGTTAATATAAATGTGCGAACCGTGAGCCTGCAGCTTAGTGAGCTCCTCGGTCCTGGCTCTCCTCCAGCTGTCTCTTCTTCTGCTCCATGTTCTGCATGTAGTCCGTCAGAGACTTGATCTTGGCCTGGTGCTGCACAGACCACACAAAAATGTGCTGTTTGTTTGTGCTGCTCACTTCCTGCCAACGTTTATATGTTCCCTTTTTTTAAATATCTATTTATTTTGTGGTTGACTGTCACTAGGAAGCAACCTGACTTCATCTGTCCACACAAACATCTGTGTGTCAGCCATGTTTGTCTGTTGACCCCAGGAAGGAGAGGTGTGCATGCATGGGTTTCATTGTCAGTCACACTGCCAACTACTGGCCTGGCATGCATACTACAGCAGTTTCAGGGACATAAGTGGATCTGATTGACATTTAAACACCAAACCTTAAAAAAACAAAGACGAAAAGGGATTCTGTTTTCAGAGGATGGTTGTAGTGATCATTACCTGAGAGATGAGCAGCTGACATGAGGCCAGCTCCTTCTCATTGGCCTGGATCTTGCAGTGGGCGTCGGCCTGCATGCTCTCCAGCTGTTTGCTGCGGTTTACCAGAGACTTCACCTCAGACTTATGTAGAGCCGGGCCACGGTGAACTCCTCCTCCACCGCTGAGCCGTTCCCCTTTGACTCTGAGGACTGAGGGAGGGAGGTTAAAGGTGAACTAGTGTGAAAGATGAGGAGACTGTACTCCTCCTGTTTTTTCTTCCACCCCACTTTGTAAGATGTCTTAAGATCACTTCAGTTATGATTTGGCGCTATAAAAACTAGACTGACTGATCGATTGGTGTGTCCATTCTCACCAGGGCCATCTTGATGTCGCTGGTGCCGACGATGGCTTCGACGTTGCTGAGGTCTCTCAGCAGCAGGTTAAGCACCTCTGCAGCTCTCTTCCTCTGCAGACCGTTCAGCTCCTGCTGACTCAGCTCCCTCTGCACGGCCGACAACAACGCCTGTCCACAAACCAAGCATCAAACAATCTGCAGGATTCAGGATTCGTGCTTTATTTTTGACAGGATTCCTTCTCACCGTCTTGCGCTGCAGCTCCTCCATCAGCTGCAGGTTGGTAGTGTTAGAGGGGCGGGGTCATTCCCTACTGTGGGTTCATGACATCATGAGCCCACATATTAGCCCCGCCCACATTAAACCCAGCCAGGAAAGAGGTGAAAAACTTTTTAACAGTCTAAATCCAGAATTCAGTCACATGTAGATCTCAGTGTTTTCACATGTTTACAGCAACCGGATTCCTACATATCTAGTGTGTTAAGACACAAACTTTGGATTTCACTTTACAGGCTCTTCAAGAACACCTGCAGTCACAGGTGTGACCTCTAACTCAGTGGATAACTTCACTCATGGAACAAATCAGAGTTTTGGATTATAATGTTGTATCATTCTCTTTCTATGTACTACTGTGGAGTCAACAGAGGTGGAAAAAAGTAATAATAATAATAATAATAATAATAATAATAATAATAATGAATTTATTTACAAAGCGCTTTCAGTCAAAGTGCTGTACATAAAGATAAAATCAACCTGACAATAAAATCATCAGAGAAGCATGTACAAACATACTGAAACAATAAAAAGGACATCAGTGAAACAGTGTAAGACTCATGCAACAGTAAACAAGTGTGTGTTCAGCTTTGCTTTGAAAACATCAGTGGAGGATTCATGCCTGATTTCTACAGGTAGACTGATCCACAATGTCGGCGCACGACGCAAAACACGAGTAGGGACGTACAGGTTCACCAAATCAGACCGGTACGATGGGGCAGTTCCATTTACAGTGTTATATGTTAGCAGCAGCACCTTAAAGTCTGCTCTAACCTGAACAGGTAGCCAGTGAAGAGAGGCCAGCACTGGAGTAACGTGCCCATATTTACTCGCTACTCTGGTCAGAACAGACGGAGCAGTACCACCGGAAACCGTTGGGGCAGTGCTGCTGTCACTACCCGATACGTAGCTCTAGAGAGACACGAAGAAGAAATAACAATGGTGGAACTGTTTGAGGAAAAGTTGTGTGAGTTGGTTAGAAATGCTGCCTCCGTTTTTGTCTTTTATGCAGAGGTGGATTATCAGTACCTCCTCCACAGTCGCCATGTTTGTTTTTGAGTTTGTTGTTGTCATAACAACAACAAACTCCCCCCCGGTCCATGCTAATGTAAAAGACGCATGGAAGTAAAATAAAAGTACTGATTTCAAAATGGACTCAAAAAAGTACCAAAGAAACAAAGCTACTCACTTACAGTACTTTGAGTCTGTGTAATTAGTTGCTTTCCAAAAATTCCCTGAAGGTGATTGGACACTGTCACATTCATGACGGGCCAATCAGAGGGACTAGACAGAAGGAGGTAGATATGGTGGTAACCTGAACTCTCTATGCCAGTGGTTCTCAACCTTGGGGTCTGGACCCCATTGGGGGTCACAAGACACTGAGAGGGGGTCTCCAGAAACCCTAAAGAACTAAGAATATATATTTTTAAATTATGCTGTTGCCGCTTTACACCAATTTTGACAAACTTTTGTTCATCCCTTTTCATCATTTTTTTCCACCAATTTTAACACATTTTTGCCATTTCACACCCCTTTTTGTCAGTTTTAAACTCTTCCCACCACTTTTTCTGCCTGTTTTTGCCACTTCTAAACCAAATCTCACCACTTAAGCTTAATATTACCTCTGTTTACCCATTATTGCCACTATTAACCCCTTTTTACCACTTTTTAAACCCAATTTTCCCCATTTAACCACATTTTACCATTTGATATGCCCATTTTTGGTAGTTTAACCAATTTCTGCAAATATCTGCCCATTTTTTCTTTCTCAGTTGACCCATTCTGCCAATTTAAAGAAGTTTCAGCCACATTTTAACTCCTTTTTACCACTATTTATGCCCATTTTTGCCTTTTTGCCATTTTTATCTAATTTTTGCCACTTCCAGCCAATTTCTGCTACTTTTAAATTCCAATTTCACCATTTTTAACCAATTTTAACAATTTTTAACCATTTTAATTCTTTTTTAAGAAAGGGGATTTACATTTTTATTTTTGTTTTTACTCCACGAATGATTAAAAAAGATTGTTTTTTAGATAAGAGTGGTTGTTTTTTCAGGTTAAATAAAAAATATGGATATCACAGCTTCACTTTATAATGGACCATGGTTTTGCTGACCCCCAGTTTGGCTGGGCACCACAAAGCTCTCTCATATTCCCCCTATGGGCAACCTTGTCGGCACATCACTGTTCTGAATTGTTCATGACTGTGTTCAACCACCTTCAGGTCCAGCGGGGGTCCCCGGTCTCTGTCATCTTTATTTTGGGGGTCGTGGGCTGAAAAGGTTGAGGACCTCTGCTCTAGGCTGCCGTGTTGTGTTCTTGGTGGATAAAACTCATTCCAAAGCCAGCGTCCTGACTAGCTACTGCTAGACTACAGCTATATCTGAGCTAACTGCTGCACTAGCGTTAGCCATTGCTGTCGACTTTCATTACAACTAAGCCCCGCCCATAGCTACAGCCTGTTTCTCCTCAAAGGATGCTGATTGGTCTGAACCGCTTTTGAATCGGCACAAACTTTGCAGATTGGAGGATTGCAAGATGAATTACCCTGACGGCTCCCAGTCACTACCCCGTTTTAGGAGATTATTCCCAATCTATCCATGAGAATCCGAGCTTTCTCATTGGTCTGAATACAGCAGGCTCCCATGGGTCCTACATTTCCTCTTACCCGATATCTTTATTACAAACAGACAGGAAGTATGACAGTGAAGCTGAGGAGTAGTGGTGTATTTTAAGGCCCCTGGCTGTGTTTCTCTTCAGTTTCACCCTGTGGACAAAATAAAGAAATCTAATAGCGGCTTGATTGAAAACTATCCCCCTCCTTTTCTCTCTTTTAGCCACCAGAGACGGAGAAAACCAGAAATCCTTGAACTGTGAAACAGTTGGAGGTGTTCGATACCGCACAGGCCGAGTCCAGCTGACATCAGCAGGTCTGACCGCTGAGAGGCGGGATTAGAGCGAGCCTGTTTCTGTTACACATCAAACAAAGATTGAACAGATACAGAGCTCTCACTCCGCCCGGGTTTTAGTCGACATCACGAACACACAACACGATTCCTCTGCAGAGAGTCGAGGGTGGGATAACGGTGTTAGAGAGGCAGGGATGGAGAAATCTCCCATCCGTTACTACAGCTGTGAAAACATGGAGTAAGAAATAAAACTGGACATGGTAAACTATTTATCTTTCATTTTCAAAACTAAGAATACTGGGGGAAAAGTTGTGGGAATAAATTCATCATAGTGATATTTATATGATGGCTTTAACAAAAGAGCAAACACACAAAAAACATTAACATGGACACAAACATATTACAATAACAATAAAATGTCACTAAACACACATACATTCAGCAAAAGATAAAAATAGATTTAATAAAACATCAGATATTTGATCAAACGTAAAAATATGAAATAAAAAGCATGATAGCTTTTAGCAAAAATGTTTAAAAAACACAATAAAATGTTATTTTCACAAGTCTATTCAGTAGGAGGAGAATCTTGCTTTTCAAGCACAAATGTTCAAAATAATGCAGTATTTCCTAAAACGCAAAAACGTTTAGTTTACTAAATGTTATAAATATAATAAAATTAAATATAAATGTTTATTAAAATGCAAAAACCATCAATTTATTAAAAACAGTTCATCAAATAGGAAAAAAATCATAAAACACATAACAATGTTTTATAAAATAAATTAATCTTAAAAGGATAGCTAAATTTTTTAATTTAAAATTGAAATTAAAAAATATTTAATAAATTGCACAAAAGATTGATTTACACTGTTCTATTCTGTTGAAATTCTCTTAATGAAATGCAGAGAAAATTTTTCTTTGATGCAAAAATGTTCAATGAAATTCATAAAAAAAAACTTTTCTCAGAATTCAAACATAGTTAAAAAAAAATCACCCAAAAGATTTTACTGAATGAAAAAAGTTTTAATGAAATGAATAAAAAATATGAAAATTAAAAACATAATTACACCAACAATGAAAACTTTTACCCATTAGCCTGAAAACACACATTATAGCCAGAAATTCTCATTTTTTGGAATTGAAATGTTTATTTAACTTTCTACTGAAATAAAGAAAACAAAAAATCCGAATCAGAATTTGAAGCTCAAAGATTTTCATTGATAAACAGTAAACAACAGTGACGAAGCATTTTCTCTGCACAGACTTGTTCTTCATCTCTTGGGGACAAAACAGTGAAAAATAAACATCCTGTGACAAACAGTTTTCAGAATATATACATGTATACACAAAAAGTCCATGCGCTTTTTTGCAGTTCGATTAATTTGTGCCGTTTCTTTAAGAAGTGGAGAAGCAACTGGTCGACTACAACTCCCACAATGCTTTGCATCTAAACGTTGCCCTCAACAAATATGGTGCTACCCCCTGAAGAAAACCAAAGTAAAATATCAAAAATGGATTAAAAATGGACAAAAAGACGCTTATTATCAGATCTAACACCATGGATTTAATATTTAAAGAACCTGAAAAGTCACTGAAGTTCTGGGCTCGCTAGAACGGCGCCCTTAAGGGTTACGGAGACATCGAGGGTAGCAAAACAACGGCAAAATGGTCAGCTCTCAGAGGAAAAAAGAGTGTCTATGACGTATGCTTCAAAAGTTATCAACGTTTTTCTGAACTGTGTCACTTCTTCTTGTAAACGACAACGCTGTCCTCAGAGACCCCGGGAAGTCAGTCAAGTCCTGGGCTCACAAGAAAATGTTCTGTAAGAGCTACCAATGCATGAAGAACATATTTAGGAAGGCACAACACAGAGCTATCACAGGAAAACACAAGTTAGTGCCTCTGACTTACGGTTCAAAAGTTACCGTGCAGTTTACAAAGGGGTGTGCCCACAGGATCCGTGCCGCTGGAGCTCTAAGGGTTAACAAATAAATTTTTTGTTTCTCATTTGATTCATTAGGTGTCTTTGGTAACTGAGAACCCACTTTAGGACGTTTTTATCATTGATCGGATTGTATTCAGAAGTTTTTTTAGTAATTTATTGATCATATTGATTAGAGGTATCATAAAAGTATGTATCAAATGTGATACAACAGGCATTAAGGGGTTAATAACATCTCTGATGTAGGATTCTAGCAGCTCAACAGTCCTGGGTCTTCTTTCCTTTTCTGATGCTCCAAATGTTTTCTATTGATGAAAGGTCTGGACTGCAGGCAGACCAGTTCAGGACCTGGACTCTTGTCCCGTGAAGCCATGCTGTTGTGATGGATGCGGTTTAGCATGGTCTTGCTGTCAAGGCCTTCCCTGACAGAGACGTTGTCTGGATGGGAGCATATGTTGCTCTAAAAGCTCTCTCTACTGTCCAGCATTGGTAGTTCCTTTCCAGATGTTAGAGCTGCCCACGCCATAGGCACTAATGCAACCCCATACCATCAGAGATGCAGGCTTTAGACCTGAGCCAGGAGAACAAGCTGGATGCTCCCTCTCCTCTTTAGTCCACAGGACACGGCGTCTGTGGTTTCCTCTGACCACAGAACAGTTTTCCATGTTTCCTCAGTCCATGTTAAATGAGCTTTGGTCCAGAGAAGACGGACCACGGTGTTTCTGGATCCTGTTCACATATGGCTTCTTCTCTCCATGGTCCAGCTTTAACTGTCATTGGTGGATGGCACGGCCAACTGTGTCGACAGACGATGATTTCTGGAATGTTCCTGAGCCCATGCAGTGATTTCAGTACAGAATCATGCCTGTTTTTAATGCAGTGGCCCCTGAGGGCCCCTGAGGGCCCCTTCAGCCTTGTCCCTAGCTCTCAGAGGTTTCTCCAGATTCTCTGAATCTGTTGATGATATTATGGGCTGTAGATGTAGAAATTCAAAGTTGTCTATTTAGATTCAAGAACATTTTCCACAAATTGGTGAACCTCTGCCCATCTTTACTTATAATTAGCTGCTCCTCCAGCTGTTTTTTTATAAGCACCACTTACTTTTCCAGCCTTTTGTTGCCCAGTTCCTACTTTTCGAGATGTGCTGCTGTGATAAAATTTAAAATGAGCTAATATTTTTCATAGAATTGTAAAATATCTCAGTTTAACATCTGCTATATTTCTGTTCTATTGTGAATCAAATAAGGGTTTATGAGATTTCACAATCATTGACTTTGTTTTTATTTACATTTTATACAGCGTCCCAGCTTTTTTGGAATTCAGGATTTAAATTTTGCATTGCAAATGTGGTGGCAGAGTGACACAGAGACAACAGGAAGTCAAAGACAACAGAGAGAGAGGCACAGAGACAGTGAGTAGAGCATTAGCGTCTTTATTTTTGTCGTTGTTGCATAGGAAATGCACATCTTGCTTCCAGTAAATTGAGTCTGCGTGGACATGGAGTCACTAATGGGCTGAGAGGGATGGGCCTACACGTCACCAGTTCAACAGAAACAACAGTCGGAGAAGAGAACAACGTAAACAAAAACAACAACGTACCAACGGAGTGACAACAGAAGAGCTGAGAGGACAACAGAGAGGTCAGTGCAAACTCACAGCTTCAGAACACAGAGAATGGACAACAATGGCCAAAGACACAACTAATGGACTCTAGATAACATCCAACTAAAGTGACACACCGGGGCGTGGACCGGTGAGGCGGCGGCGGTGGCGGCAGAAAACGCCGCCCTGTTCCATAAAAGAGTTGTAGAGGCACAAGGTTTAAGTCAGTTCTGTGAGGATGGAGGTGATGACCGGTCAGGGTGAGGATGAGGTCTGGTCTCTGAGGTGGTCTGGGCAGTGAGAAGGGGATGATGGGATGTGTGATGGCGTGAATGTGTGACTCAGACTGCGGCGGGATGCTGACGGCCTGCAGCGCTGCGGGGCTAACGATTAAAGATAAAGCTCTCCTTCCTCGAGATTGTCGTTAGTTAGCTTCGGTTAGCATCGCCTCCAGGGGGCGTGGCCAAAGGCAACGAGAGACGCCAATGGAGCTGATCGATTATCGGATGGTGATTGGCTCAAATATTCAGAACAGGCTGGAAACGTGGCAGCTCTTCACCAAAGATATCGTACAAAAAAACAAGTCCCTGCTTTGATTTAGTTTAAGACAAATGTTTCACATCTCGATGCTAGAATTTAGATTCTGTTCTGTTTGATTCCAAGAACAATGCTCATGTTTTTGTGAATTTTTTTAATGAATCAAAGCTTGCTGTAGTGTTTTTATCCTTCTAGATTCAGTTACCGTCTTGACAGTCATGGTATTGTTAGAGATCTTTTCTGAATGTTTGAGCGTATGCTGGCAGTCTGCCGCGCTAACCTTGGTCCTGTACTTCCCCATTTCTCCAGGTATCCTCTGAGCTGCCCCCTCCACGATGCACATGACCCCCCCTCGGCACCTGGACCAGCCCACTGGAGTCCTGGACACCAGTATGAGGTGAGCTAGATCAGGCCTGGGAAAGCGCACGGTCTAACAACGACACCCAAAGATGCACAGAAGAGAAGTCAGCTCCAAGGAGTCCAGCAGAGCCTCTGGATCATCGGTCAGAGTCAGGGCATAGCCAGACAGGAAGGACTGAAAGACTTGGACTTTCATCTGCATGCTCAAACACGGGGAACGCCATACTGCTCAGCAAACCCATCGCCACATGAGCGAGTCCAAGTCTGCAGTTGATCTGCTTTATTACTTGCGCTCTCTCTCCATGCACGGACACAGATTCAACGGCAGCATCCCCAAATTCAGCTTAAATAAAAGTTGAATACGTTTCAAAACTCACATAATCAGCTCACATCTAGATTGATGAATGCTGATCCGTGACCGTACACCCAAATTTCTGCCGTATGCATGTTTGGCCACTGACCCTGTGGGAATAGTGAACAAAGAGCTAACGACACACGCACACGTTTGCTCATCGTCTGTACGGATGGCTTAAAGCAGGGGTGTCAAACTCAAATCCGGCCCGTGGCACAGTTATACCCGGCCCACCAGATCACATTTTTATTATAACTGCTCACATGGTGCGTGCCTTGACCATTCAACGGCAAGGCCCAAAATATTTTTTCAATCATCAAGGTTAAGTCATAAGAATAAAAAAAGAATGAAGAGTAAAAATAATCTGATAAAAAGTCAGGAATGTGGGATAGGAAATTTATATTATCTAATTTGCATCTCACAATAATGACTTGAAGTTTTGGTTTAGACGTTTTCTCTCATATTTTGACCATTTAGATTCACAGTTTTAATTTTTATGTCATATTTTGACGTTTTAAACTCACGCATTTGAATTACATCTTACATTTGGACTTTTTCAGGGCCTAACTTTGAATTTAAATCCCAAATATTATCCCTTTTGGATTAAAAATCTTACATATTTAACTCATCTTGGCATGTTTATTTCATCTCATATTTTGACATTAAAAATTAAAGATTTTGAAATGTATCCAATATTTTGAATTGTATCTCATATTTTCACCTTCTAAACTCTTGATTTAGAATTCTTTCTCATATTGTGACCTTTTCAACTCCTAAATGTAACTTTTAGTTCAAAATATTGACCTTTTTGAGTCAAAATTTCAAATTTTTTATGTCATCTTTTGACCTTTTAATCATTTGAATTTTATTCAGTACTTTAACTTTCAAAAATCATGATTTTAAATTTCTACTTTTTTAATCGCAAAATCATTTATCGTCAGTGTTAATGTTTTCCCCTATTATTGGTTACTGGTGAAGATGAGGTTGACAGTTTATGGGAAATTTTGACCCTGTTAGGCCCTCAGGTCAGACCCAGATTCACAACTGGACCCAGGCTGTGATTGAGTCTGACATCCCTGGCCTAAAGCCACAGGGTTCTCCAGCTCAGCTGCATGCTGGGATTGGGTCAAACCTTAAACATAAGATTGGGTTTTTACATGTATCTGTAGAGCAAAAGGCTGCAGAGCACCAGTGTTTCTTTTCCACCTTGGTGCAAATTGTGATGTTTTGCAGGCTTTGCTTGATTGCATCTCTGCAGGAAAGTTTCCTGTCCATCTCTGCTGAACCTGAAGGATTTAAAACACTACTGCACTCTTTGAAAAGTCTTTAGCTGCAAACTAAAGTGTCTAACTTTCAGAATCAGTGGCATTGTCCTTTAACAAAACAGTCTGGTCATCAACAAAGTTTATCAACTCAAAGTTTCCTGCCTGAAAGAGATGCACAAGTCGAAGAAACTGTTTAGTTTCAAAGAGCATCGACAGGCAGCGAGAGGAAAACAGAGAGGAGCCACTGGAGGTGAGCTAGACGAGCCGATCGACCCCAGCTGGCCTGGGACCGGGGGAGAGAGGGGGGAGGTAGAGGGGGAGTCTCCCAGGTGCAGGCTACCTCTTTCTCTATCTAGACCTTTCTCATCCTGGAGGAGCGGAGGCTCGTTTGAAGTCCAGCCGAGGGAGACGCAGCGAAGGGGGCGGGGAGAGGGGGGGATTCAGTGGCGGATAGTGCTGAGCGCTGCAGAAAAAGGCCGAGGCCATCGATTGAGTCTCCTGCAGGAAACTGCTCAAGGGGGAGGAGGGGGGGGGGGATTCACCCAGAGCCACACAGAGATTTCTCAGGCGGCTGGTCAATGGATGTGAGGAGAGGGAGGAGGGGAAGGGGGGGCAGACCAGCCGGGTGTTTGCTGATGTTTAAAGTTAGCTGGAGATTGTCGGATGAAACCCGGCGAGGCTGCGGCGGTCCGCTGATGGCCCGGGGCAGTCATCATGGTGGCACACCCATCAGATCAATGACAACACACCGGCCCAGCGAGCAGGCGCTGGGCGGTGTTTTCATGAGTGAGGATGAAGAGATGGAGGTAAAGGGGGTGAGACAGTTTGAGGCGTTGAGGGAGAAGAAACAGAAGAACCAAACAGGAACAGAACAATCTGGTTTTTGTCTTTTTTTCTCATTTGTCGTCATCGTAACAGTTTACTAGGCGATTATGGAAGAGCATGCAGTTATATCTTATGATTATTGTACATTAGCTATAATCAGAGGGGCCTGACAGACAGCAAAGGCTACTGGTGGTCAGAAATTTCAACAATTACAAACAATTATTGTATTCAGTATTCAGAAGAGCATTATAATACAGGTTTTCACAGGCACTACATTTGATCTTTTCATTATATCATGTAATATGCTGGTTTGTTTTTATTTTCATTTCTTTTTCAGGTTTCGGTCCGTAGAAGCTGGGATCTGGAAACTGAAGGACTGACCGGAAAAGAAGGCAGAGGCTGAAATTTTCACAAAGTAGATACCAGAGTGCACGTGAGGCGGCGCCACGTGCACGAGTGGATGTTTGTTTTTAGTCAGTGCATAGTTCTCATGCAGATTAGACTGCTATGCTTTGATACGCTGTCAGGAAGCATGATAGGAAGTTCAAATCGTCACAGCTTACCTCCCCTTCACCGGCTCCGTTTAACGCTTAGCACCATGTCATGGTTTTTGCAACAGGATAAATAAATATCTTTGCAAAGGAGCAGTGACACTGTGATTCATTACAGCTGAGCGCTCAGTGTTACCTGCCTCCTCGTCCAATGACTTTCCTTCATCGCTCTAAAGTGATGTCGTTTATACTCATTTCCCCGCTTCCAGCTCCAGCACGCTGAAGGATGTCTTCTTCCTTCTGCAACAACCGGGGAAACGTTGCCGTTTTCTTTTACATCGAGCAGGGACGGGCAACTTTGATCACCAAGAGGGACGTGTGGATTATCTCACTGTCTGAGGGCCATGACGATACAAATCCACGGATTCTCTATAAAAGACAGCTATGATAACAGAGTTAATTACACCAACATTTATAAGTTTAAGCTTGAGTGCAAGGAGAAATGCTTAATTTTTGGGTGCTCTCGCATCGTGCCGGAGAGCATTTGGCCCTCCGTCTCAGTCGCCCGCTGGCCTGCAGTCACTTTGCTCCACGGCCAACCGGGCCTGAGCATGTTTTCATTTACATCATTATGTTGTAATGTGATGGTTAGACTCTCAGCCCACAGCCCAGAAGCAGGATCATGAGCTAAGGCCAGGCTAGGTTTGAGGGGGTTAAAAAGAAGTCCTGTCAGGCGTTAAATTCTTTTTCACCATAGATTTGTGAGGGATTTTGGTCCATTTTTTTTGTAATGACTTCAGAACCATTTTTTTGTGCAGATCCACTGCACAAACTAGCCTAGGAGACAGAAATGCCCTTTCTTGAAAAAGGAGTCTTTTCAGTAAAAACTGATTTCCAATAAGTAAAATTTGATAATTTTAAACATATTTATGTGACAGGACTGGTCAGAGAGCTGGTTGAACCAGAGCAGTGATTATCTCTATGTCTGAGGTCAGAGGAGACAATCTTTGGACTACAGTCCTGTTTGGCTGGAAACAATCCAGTTGTTTACGTAGTGTATTTGGTTCACATGGGCATGACCTGGACGGCTGAGAGGGGGGCGGCTGCAGACTGCTGCTCTCAGACGCCCTATCTTGCAGACTGTTACTGTGAGACACTGACAGAAAGGAAATACACACTAATACTTTCAAAAAAAGATGGATTAAAGTTAGTTAGGTCATGGTAAGAGTCAGGATACCATGGCTTAAAGTGAAAAACCTGAACTGCAAAACCGAATTACAAAAAGTTTAATAAAGTAGACAGTCTGCTTACAGGGGAAAACCTCATCCTCCATGAAAACACTCTGGCACTGCAAATGTAGCTTGCGTCACTCTGTTAGCTGCATGAGCTACCAGACAGTGTGTCTGTGATCTATACTAACAAAGCAAATGTTAACTACTTGAGCTACGTAGCTATGCTATCTTCCTAACTAGCATAGCTATATTAAATTTAGTTACATTTGCTAGAGCTCACATTGCTAGGGCTAACCTAGCTATATTGGCTTATGTAGTGGCATTAACTACAACAACTAGCTAGCATAGCTTGATCAGCTTTAGCTGAAGCCAACATAGCTAATGCTAAATCCCACAAGTTCATGGATATCCTTATACATAGACACAATGTATGTATAGTGTGTCTATGATCTATACTAACAAAGCAACAAAGCTAAGATTAACTACGTTAGCTGTGTAGCTACGTAATCTATCTATCTTATGTAGCTATGTTAGCTTTAGTTACATTTGCTAAAGCGCACATTGCTAAAGCCTACCAAGCTACATTGCCTTATGTAGTAGCATTAACTATATAGCTAGTTTAGCTAGGTCAGCTTTAGTTAAAGCTTACATAGCTATGTAAGCTACGCAGCTATGTAAGCTTTGCTTACATTTATAGCTATGTAGCTTTGGTTGCATTTGCTAAAGCGCACATTGCTAAAGCCAAAGTAGCTATGTTGGTTTATGTAGTAGCGTTAACTACATAGCTAGAGTAGTTATGTTAGCTTTAGTTAAACTAACATAGCTAAAGCTCACATTGCTAAAGCTAACCTAACTACATTAGCCTATGTTGTAGCGTTTACTAGCTAGCCAAGCTATGTCAGCTTTAGATAAAACTACCAGGTAAAGCTAAAAACAACTTTCATGTAGCTACATTTAAAATGGGCCTGTGCCAAATTTACCCCCAGATTAGACCTCTGATCTTTTTCTCTGTTGTATCTATGAAACGTCTGTAATGTTTGCAGTGTGGTTATTTCATGAATGTAACTGCCAGACTTTGTTTATTATTAAGGCTACTTTTGTTCCTGCAAATGTGGGTACTTCTGTTCTGACAAAGATGGCGTCTCACAGTGACAGTCCGCAAGAGGGGGATTCATGGTCAGCAGCCAGACTGTAAAGGGTCGGACTGCTGCCTGTCTCCGTATTTTACTAGTCTAAATAATATCAGATTAAAGGATTAAATAATCCAGCACTGGCTAGAAAAGGGGGAAAGTCTTCTAACATAGGCAACAACCCATGTTTTGGTTTGACAGATATGTTCTCATCTTTCAAAACTTAAAAAGTTGACCAAAGAAGCTCTTTTGGCTGAAATTTGGCAAGACAAAAATTATGTTTTTGGTGTTAAAGTTTGCACTTGAAAAAAAATATGTGCAAACAAATAAAGACTAACTTATACAGAGCATCCACAACTAGCATAGCTGATAACCTCATCAGTTTACCACTGAGGTGTGTGAACAACACTGCAGACTGTAGTTGCTGTTAATAGATTCATGATCTACACAAAGCTCTGTGTGTCACAGGGATGTCTGCGTATCTGCTCCTCATCCTCACTGCTCTGACTATCATAGACAGTAAACAGGCCACATCTGTAACAGATCTATGTTCTAATTTGTGCATGGTGCTAGTATTTTTATCACGTTTTGGTTATGTTATTAATTCACTGGTGTTTGAGATCGACTTGCAGGCCACAGTGAGAGAGGAGGACGGCCAAATGCCACCTCTGAGGTGCCAGTTGCCCACCCCTGGTTTCGAGCAGGTAAAGCATTGGGAGGATTTCAGGTGTCACTGAAGCTCTCTGTGTTTCTTTAACGATTGTTCTCAGAGTCCCGTTGGTTGAGCGGAGCTAAAATTCACATCCTCAGGTCTGGAGAGTGATTGAAAGGAGTGGGATGGATTAAAAATACCCTGGTCTAAGCCTGAAGAATTCTGCCCCTCTTCACGTCTCTGATTCGATTACTTCCTGACCCTCCAAACTCTGCAGACTCGCACAGCAGTCCGGTCGGATGGATTTGTTTCTCGGGTGGGGGGCTTAGGGGTTTAGGGGTAATCTCTGCCCGGGAGAATTTGGACAAACGTGAAGACAACAAAGGCGTTAGCGCAAAAAAGCTCAGCCTTCATTCAACCCTGTTTCCTGACGGAGCGGCAGAATTCCTCAAGGGCAAAATCCAAAACTCAACTCTTAGCAAGAGGGAGGGGGTGAGCAGGGGGAGAGCAGGAGGGTGAGGAAACGCAAGTGCTTCACTTCTGGACTTTTTAATCCAGTCTCCAGCTCTCACTCAATCTGCTGCTCAGACAAACTTTGGGTCAGGTTTCAGGTTCAGGGTGAACGGAGGAAGCTGCAGGACTCAGAAGCTTTTCAGATTCGTTTCTTTCCAATTTATGAGCGCATGTATCGGTAAATGTCCCTGCTGCTGTGTTAGCATGTTGGCATATGGAGCTTGTTGGTTCAGGTGGGTGGATGCAGTCTAACAGGCTTTCATTGTGGTTCATATTTCTGCTGTTTGACTGAGGAGAACTTCCACCCAGAGAGCTGAACCATCACAGCTCCTCCTGAAGGACTTCACTCCCAGAGGGATTGAGTTTTTGCTCGTTTTCTTTAACATTTATCTGCTTATTTATCTTAAAAACATGCGTCAATCTAAAACATCCAAGTATAGGAGCAGCAGGATGCTTTACATAGATTCAGCTGCAATATGTGAGACGTTTAATGCATTGTTTTAGGATGACTTTCTCCCAGAATTTTCCTCAAAGAATCTCACATTTATCTTCTCTGGGATTGGATAAGACTTTTGGCAAAGGTGTAGGCCAGCCTGTGGCTCCATTCCTGCATGTCATTCCCCACTCTCTCCCCCCTGTTTCTGACTCTACCCACTGTCCGCTTCCATATAACAGAGTAATAAAAAAAGAGCAAAAATAAGCGTATAAAAAATTTGAACTTTTTTTTCTACATTTGCTACTTTTGCATCATGTTTTTCAAAAAAGAAAAGCAGCACTGGACGGGCCCTTGCACCTTCATGCACATCAAAGTTAGGTGTGTGCTGGAATCCTGGCTGCATGAATGTGTTTTGGTCTGGACCCCTTAAAAAAGAGTTTTAGTCAGATTGGACAATGCACATCTAAGCTAAAAGCAGCTTTCTTTTTCTTAGGTGTGCAAATTTGACGGCTCACCATGGCCACACTTTTTTAGTTTTGCATGCAAAGAGAATAACTTTTCACCACTCAAGTCTCATCTATCAATAACCTGAATTTGAGCTGGACTGGAGGATCTTCCTAGGATGAGTTAATCCTCAAAGAACCCCTGGAAATAGGCAGAAATACCCAAATTTGGACTGATTTATTCAAAACAGTGGATTTCCTGTTTGATTTGGGTTATTGCTCCAAGAGACTTTTTTGTAGATCATATCAAGCCGAATCTACCTGCCAAATCTCCTAATTCTATGACGTTAGAGAAAGGGGCTTTATCTTTGAACTCTGATAGGGATCCCCCATTACAAGTGGTCCAGGTACACAGAGCTACTGATAGCTATGCCTTCAGGGCTCCACTGGTGTTATGTTCTAATGTGTGACCATGTTAGCTGGCCTACTTTGAGATCATGTTTGGTTTTAATAAAAGACAGCATGAACTGGTTTAGATATTGTGATGAAAACTAGATTTGTGAGCACTTTTCAGATCTGCCCCTATGTTTAGGAATGGCCTCTCCAAATGATCCAGGTGTTGTTTTAGACTTTTAGCCTTCAGAGATCAGGAGAGCAGGTCGCTCAGGAGATCAGGGAGAAAGACATGTAGAAAGGACCACAGGTCGAATTTTAACCTGCACGGCCTGCTTGAGAGTCTGGCCTCCGTTTATGGGGTCAGACCTGACTGCTGCACCATCAGTGGTGGCGAGGCCCCTCCTCAGGACGGAGTGGGGGTCGGCTTCTAGTGATGCTACATGGTAAAGTTTCAGGAGCCGGACCGCACCTCAACCACGCCACTGAATAACTATCATTCTGGTTGGAGGTGGGGTCCTTGCTCGTGAAATGGCTGGAAATTAAAAACGACCTGGGTGCTGACAGGGAGCTGGTTGAGTCGTGAAATTTGATGCACCTGCAACCAGGGGGTGTGATAAGGCCCCGGGCCTGTAAGACATTTTGGGGAGACAGAACTTTGTGATAAATGATCAAATAATTAAATGCATGCATGCCTGAATTTGGCTGATTTTAAGGACAAAAACGTTCTAAAGAAGAGCCAAAAAAGCTGACTCTTACTGCTGAGCTGAGCCAAACGACCCTGATCACTAAAAAGAGCCAGAATCTTCATCACTGAGCTCAAAGCCTCCATTTAAGTTTGCAGAAGTAAATGTGAGAAACGAGCAGAAACTCCAACCCTACTGGAAGCGCCCTTCATTCTCGCTGTTCCTGATAATCTGCTGCATGAACGTGATGCTGTGATGAGCAGCAGAGGATGTGTGGATGGAGGAGGAGGAGGAGGAGGAGGTGATCTGTGGGCCCGTGAATAAAGAAAGAGATGGAAAAGAAAAAGAATCATGTTGCATAATCAAGCTGTTTATTTTCCTGCATGGAATGGTGAACACAAAAAAAGATGCCTAGATGCATTTATAGTAGGGGCATCCTTTGGCTGGCTATGTCATTGTCTCCTGCCTAAAACTAAACTTTAAAATGCATAAAAAAACGCTTCTTTTCTTACCAGTTTTCCTCAGAATTACCTAGATTTAGCTTCATCAACACTGATGCAACAAATAACCTTCAAAACATACAGCATACTGTAACATCCATTTACAATGGTCTTATCACCACAGCGCCCTGTACTTTTTAAGTACAGGAATATGCTATACCATCAACAGAGGAAATGTCCTTAAATACATACAAAAAGGAAAGCAAATAAAGAAAAAATAAAGAAAATAAGGAAACAGGAAAGTTTTCAACTTAAATCCAGTTCCCAGAAAACAAACCAAACCAGTTCTAATAATGTGGCCTCGATACAAACAATCAGAAAATTCACAACACTAGTTTTTCCTCATTTAATCAATGTTACAAAAGTCCTGCATTATAAAATAGGGCAGCTTTAAAATCAGTGTAATTAATAAAACTATACAACATACAAACACGTCTCCCAGTCAGGCCCAGTGGCCCTGCTGCTCTGCCCTCCCGTCCGATAAGAGCTAACTCTTCTTCTCCTCGTCTTCGCCGCTGTACCACGAAACTAAATTACACACACAACACAAGAACAAAACAACACGCTGCCCAAACTATTGCTTTTATAGTCTTTTTCTTTTTTTCTTTCTTTAAAAAGGGTGCAATTTTGTCGTTATCTTACACACACAGCCAAAAGTCGCTGATTAGATGCTAGGCTGTTTCACAAGGTTTTTGTGACACTTTAGAAAAATGTCCGTGCAATTTTTTAAATTCCCTTCGCTCTGTTTTTTTGTTTTTTTTTTTTCTTTTTTAGCCCTGGAAGCTGTATTTTTTCCATGTAATACTTTTTGTCATTTATTTCATATTTAGTGCAGATAATTAAGGAAGTAATGCCCAACTCATGGCTAAAGGGTAGGCAAGAACAGAGACCAAACAAACACGAAGAGGAAACGCACAACCCGCACAAGTGGAACTACTAAACCATCACAGCCGACGGCGTCACGTCACGCGGCTGTCCGTTACATCTGATAGACGGACTCAACACCAAACAGGTAAACAATTTATTCACTAGAACCTCTGCAGAGCAGGGCGGGGCGTGCTCAAAATACTGGACGTCATCGAAAATGTGTGTCTGAGAAATCTGCGCGATGGAGAAGAAGTTGGACTTGTTTAAGGCTTGTTTGTGACCGACGAAGATTAAAAAAAAAAAAAACGTTAGGAAAAGAGACCCGGATGTCGTATTGCGGCCGTCTGGTAGATTATCAAAACAGGAAGGAGGGAAGGAAGGAAGGAGGAGGGGGTTCCCCGTGCGGCGTTGGCTCAGCTTGGCTGGAGCGCCGTCGCGGGGTTGGCTTCACCATTTTTAGGGACCGACCACGGAGCACAATGCCAGTCACGTGCACGCCAACTTTGGTTAACGAAAAGGAAAATCAACGATGAAAGACGAGGAGCGAGCAGGTATTGCATATTTTATGTCCTTGTTATTTATTTCAGGGAACAAAAGAAGAAGAAATGGAAACAGGAAGACTTGAAAATGAAAGATTCAGCTGATCAGAGGTCGCAGCAACAGAATTCAGAATCCTCCTGCAGGAACGGAGCAGGATGACGAGGATGAAGAACTGAAGTAGAGAGAACCATGAGCTCCATTTTCTCTGTCAGGACGGCGTCATCAGGAAGTTCAGTGAAATGAGATCACGATTAATTTACTCAAATCGCTTCAAAATGGTCTAAAAACTGCAAAACTGAAATGCTGGTGACCAGAAAGCATTATTATTTATGGCTAATATGAACCAAAAACTTAAGAGTCTTAGTGAAAGCTGGAAAAATGATGTAGCCTCTAAAATAAAACCAACCAGCGTCTGAATTAACAACAGGAACAGCTGAGTAAAACGAACACAGCTGCTAAGCTACGACTGGAAACTGAACTGTTAAGGCCTTTACACAATGAGGGCAAATTTTCACACAACTTTCTGCACAGACCAACAGTGATGCAATGTTCAGAACAAATTATGCCCACTGTTAACCCTCAGAGGGTGTAAAATTTATACATTTTATGTTCGTGACCAAAAATGTCAGCAGCCATACGTAACCAAAAAAAATAATTTTAACTCCATTTTTTTCTACTTTTTTGCATTGATTTTCAAATCAAGATCAGACCTGATCATAAATATCAAATGACAATTAAGTTGTGAGGATTTAACCCTTTAAAAGCCAGTGAAAGAGCCTGATGTTTATAATGTAAAAACTAGTGCTGTCAAACGATTAAAATTTTTAATCAGATTAATCACAGGGTTGCTGTGGATTAATTTCAATTAATCACGATAAAATATCATTCATTTTGAATCTATATTAATTGCATTTCATTTTGCATAAGCAAACAGACTCAATCTCCGACGAACGTATGCTTGGTGTTAATGTGGTATTTTAAGCTGGAAGTGCTTCGGTGAAAAGAAAACTCTTTCCTGCAGACTGTGCATAATACTTCATGTCGGTCGACTGATCTGTCTAGGTTTTTTTGTACTCAAATTTCCCATGGAGAGGGCCAACGTGCTGTTTAGCGTCTTCCATATCGGGTTGGTTGGTCACTACCGGATCAACAGCCAATTTGCGCGTGTGCGGCGGTAACCCTACTTGAACAAACTGCCCAAAATGTGGTGCCAGAGACGTTTTGGGGATTTTGAGTCATTCTGCGCTGTAGATGGGTTAATTGCATTAAAATTTTTAATCAGATTAATCATGATGATGAATTAATCTGCATTAATGCGTCAATTTTGACAGCTCTAGTAAAATCACAAAAAAAATAAATATTCTTATCATTCTACAAGCAGATTGGATTTCCTACAAGGATTATTACAGCCTTAAAGGTGTAGATAATGTTAATGAAGTGTGCATTTCTTCCCACCCCTTGTTAGATATGTAAAGAAAAGTATTTCATCTGACACTCTTGTCTGCTTTATTCTATGTATGATTTCTCTTTACCTTCACCAAGGAGGTCATGTGATCGGGTGGGTTTGTTAGTTAGTTAGTTTTTTAGCAACATAACTCAAAAAGTTTTGGATGGATTTTCAGGAAATGTCAGAAATGGCATAAGGAAGAACTGATTAGATTTTGGGAGTGATCCGGATCACCGTCTGGATCCAGGAATGTTTTTAAAGGATTTTTCACGATTGGGAGAGAGGGCTAACGGCGAGGTCTGCGCTCTCTGAGTGCTTTTCTAGATTATTTTATATTTTTGGTTGGCCATGTTGCTTGAAATAAATTCCAATTTCAGTGAGCAAATTAATAAATTGTTACACTCAAAATGGCCAAAAATGCTACATAAAAAGCAATAAAACTACCACACATTTAAATATTTTCCTCATTTTTGCATTCATTTTATGAAACAAGATCAGACCTGATCAGAAATATCAAATAAACATTCATTTTTTTTAAGGGATTTAACCCTTTAAATGCCAGTTTAAGTGCAAAAAATCTGATATTTGTAATTTAAAAAAAACACAAAAATTAGATTTTTTTTTTCATAAACTACATGCAAATTGGATTTCCTTAAAGAGTATTATCACAGCTTTTGATATGTTAATAATCAACAATATTTGATTGTTATAAATTATCATTATTGTTTTTAAGATTTTCATAAAGTGTTACACTCAGGCAAACGTCTTGAGGTAAACCAGTTTTTCCACTTTTACCCTTATTTTTTAAATATAGACCAGACCTGATCATAAATTAAATAACATATTTTGATTCATTTTCATGAATTTGACCCTTTCAGTGTCCGTTTAAGTGCAAATAAAACATTTCTGTAATGTAAAAAAAGAAAAACAACAACAAAAAAATTTTTCATTTTCAACATGCAAATCAGATTTGCTTAAAGTGGATTATCACAGCCTTTAATATGTTGATAATGAGTAGGATTTAAGATTTTCATAAACGGTTACTCTCAGGGTGTAAGGAGCTAAAAATAGATACCATAAATAAAAGCAATAAAAATAATATACATGATAAAAAAATCTACTTTCTGAATGAATGTTTTTGATCAAGATCAGACCTGGTCATTAATTCCAAGTAGTTATTAATCTCTAGGAATTTAACCCTTTAAATGCCAGTTTGAGTGCAAAACCCCCTGATGTTTGTATGGTTAAAAAACCCACAAAAAATACAATATTTTTCTTTGAAGGGGATTATCACAGCCTTGAAAATGTTAATAATGTGCAATAACTTTGATTTTTATGCATCATGACTTTTCTAAATTTTAAGATTTTAATATTTTGTTATAGTAGTGCCCCAACAGGAAACCAGAAAAATAATAATCATGTAGTTTTCCCTCATTTAAAATATGGTAAAATAGCCCACATTACATGACCAACAGTAAAAAACTGCATTTAAAGCAAGATTGAAAGTCTAATATTATTAAATTATTTTTGTAACTGTGATGGCTGAAGGACCAAAAACTGTGTTTTATTGGGACAATTTTGGTCACCAACAGCCTCAGTGGGTAGAAAAAGTCTACAGTTCCTATTATTGACCCATCTGATATTAAAATTTAAAAATTCTATTGTAAAAGAAACTTACTGTCCAAATGTATGTTATTAACATTAACACAGTCAAAATAAAATAAAAGAAGAAAACAAAAAAATGAACAAAAACGCTGAAAAATGGCCTCATCAGCCTCTGTAGGTTAACCGCTCTCTCAAAGCTAAACCAGCTGAAATCTTCTGCTGCTGTGGAGGCTTTTTAACTGTCAAAGTTACAGAGAGTATAAAGTGGTTATTATTCTAATAATAAAATAATATGTTCTTATTAATGCTTTTGCCTTAAACCAGCATTAGCTGTTATACTAGACTGTTAGTTTCTGCATTTTGACAGCTGGAAGGATTTTTATCTGACCTTTATTAAACAACTAAAGTCTCAGTGCCAAACCTAAAAGTGACTAACACCATTGATTTTGAATATTGCTTACTTTTGCTCATTTCACCAAACTTCCTGATGTTGCCGACTGTTCCCAGAGATCTGAAGATGATTGACCTGATCGTAGGTGATGATGAATTCACCCATGAGGTCTCAGCGCTGCAGGTAGGGGGGGCCGGGTAGACCTGAGACCTCTTAAACTGAGAGATTCCCAGCCACTTAAACTGGTAATCGCAGCGTTCCTCTTTTGCTTGATTGCTCCAGCTGACCACAAAACCTCAGGTGTGGAGGGCGGCGTAAAATTATAACAGAAAAAAAAAAAAAAAAAGAAGCAAGAAACGATAAGACAAGATTCTCCACGCTGGATCTTGTGCAACCTCTCGGGACTGGACCGTAGCTCAAGGCACATTGATGAGGAACAATTGTTTTCGTGCAATCTGATACGGATGAAGGAGGATGTCTCAGAGCTGAGGAGCAGGATTGATCTGTTGCTGAAGTAAAAAGGAGGAAGGGAAGGAAGGAAGTGGAAATTAAAATAATGGAGCGTCTGGAGAAGCGAAGAGAGCTGGTTGTTTGTGAAGGAGAGCGATAGAAAAGGGCCTCGACGGGGCCAAACTAATAGACGGCTGCTGGCAAGTGCCTGATGTTGGGTTTACAATATAGTGTCTTTATCTCACTAACTACATCATCTATGGCAAAAATTTGTCACTAACACTAGAACATGCAGATTTTTTTGTTCTTTTTTTGTATCTTTTTCACTTAAATTCACTTTAGTTCGACGCTGGATGGTCGTAAGTGTTTGTGTATGAGTGTGTGTGTGTGCGTGTGTGTGTATATATATTTATATATATAGTATAGGAAAGGAAAAACAAAACTCAAGTTCATAAAATGGTAAGTTGCATGTGAAGCGCTCGGCTGTCTGTGGACGAAAGCTTCCAGAGAGTTACCCTCTGCTCTGCCTCTGAACCCTAACCCCCTGATTACACGCTCCAGGCCCATTGGCCAACTGCAGGAATAAGTGCTTCTGATTGGTCAGGACCTCTAGGAGACCCGGCCTATCAGGAAAAGGGAAGCCCGTTACTAGGGCAGCACCCTTTAGAGATTATCAACTTTTAAATTCACTCGTTATTTTTCTCCTGATTTCACCTCATGAGAAATTGAAGTCAAACGATGTGCTCATTAAAATAACTTTTTCTTTCTAAACATAATGAAGCAGACTTAAACTGTCTTAAAAATTGATTGTTTAAATGATATTTCTTAAAGGGATTCTTGTTCTACCATGCTAACAGCTTTACAAGATGAACAAACAACAAATAATAAACAATAATGTGAAAACAGCTCCCCTTATTTCTCACAAGGCTATGGTTTCTAGATCAATGCTGTGTCGTCGTCTTTTGTACCCCAATATTTTAGAGTCCCAGAGGTGTGAGCGGACTAGGAAGAAAAATATATTTTATATATACTTTTCAACAACTGATTCAACGAGCTATCTTACAAAGATATTTAACTATCCAACAGCTAGCCAACAAAATTGCACTTTCCTCAAGATCAATATTCCACTGGTTAAATTTTAGTCACTCGTCTCTCTCCTGCCCGCCCGCCCGCCTGCCTGCCTGCTGCGTTCAGACGCCAGAGCTTTCTGCCCACCCTCAGCATGCTGTAGCTTCACCCAGACTGGTGGATGTGAGGAGGAGGAGGAAGAGGAGGGGACCAGCTGAAATGACTGCTAAGAGAGAAAAAATCAATGAGCCATGAAGCCAAAGCCTCCCAGATAAACGAGCTCGGATCCATCAGCAACACTTCACATCAACAAACCCCTGCTTTAAAACCCTGACCCCCACCCATCCATGTAGAGTTCACGTAGAGGGGCGGTTGTGGAACCACCTCCCCACATATCGGCTCTTTCCGTTAGGCACTAGTCCATGTCCTTGGAAAGAGGCGTGCCAACTTCCTCCCTCTATGACCTGCCACCAACCCGGTCCAGAAGAGGCAGAGTCCGTCCCTGGAGGTGACTGAAGGCTCAGGTAGGGGATCGGAGAGGTTAGCTGGTGGTATCTGAGCCTGGTGACCCTGCCCTCTCCCCAAACGAAGGTGCGTCCAATCCTTTCCCACCAATCGCCAACCCCACGCCATCGAGATCCACCTGGACGGGGGGAGGGGGTTGGATGGCAGTGGCAGAGGGGTGGCATTGTACCAGTCCATTTCATGCTCCAACTGCAAAGGATCATGGGAAAGTAAGTCTCTCCAGAGGGGAAGCTCTGTGATTCAGTCTTGAAGCTGGACCCTTCCCACAGGGTTCTCATCCTGATGTGGTATAGGACCGGGTCTGGGGTCGGGGTCTGGCACTATATATGGATGTAGACATATGCTCCACATGTCAACAGGGAAGTCTATGATGTGGAGTTTACAGAGGGGCTGTTTTAACGCCGGGGTCAGGGCGGTCCGCTGTAGCCATGCTGATGCTGCTGAGTCTGTGTATGGCGCTGGTGGGGGCGGAGTCAGGCGCAGAAGGGAAGAGGAGGAGAAGGGATGAAGGGGCGGGGCAGGAAAAGACTCTCCATCGCAGCTGGCATCAAAGGTCAAAGGAGGAGGCTGCAGCGATCTGTCGGGGAGGGGCCTCTGGAGTCCTTATCCCAGGTACCACTGAGGAGAGACACAGGAAGTGGTTAGCATTTCATTTAGCATGATTAGCTGTGGTTGTCTTTAGAACAGGAATGACCATATTTGGAAGACAGGATGGATACAATCACATTTGTCAGCCCTGCCTTAAATGGGCGTGCTGAACTAACCATTAGGAAGGTAACGTCAGCCTTCGTAGCTAAGCCATGGTGTACACAGACACCAGCACACCAGAAAATGTAGTAGAAAAACTGAGACAACTAAACAAAAACAGGGTTCCTGCGGGGTCTGAAAAAAGTCTTACAAGTCTTGAATTTACAAATCTGCATTTAATACCTTAAAAAACAGTCTTAAATTTGAAAAAGATCTTAAAAGGTATTACATTTCACATGGTAGGTCTTAAGTTATGCAGCAGCGCCAAGAGCAAAGAAGGAACCTTATCGCTATCTTTGCAGCCCCCGGCAAGAAATGACTGGCGAACACTCTGGCGCTGATTCAACGCGTCACACACGCGTTGTATGAAAAAGCTGTCTCTGGGATTGAAGCAAAGGAAAAGTTCGCATGGGGAAGTGCAAATTTAATGAGGCGTGGTTGGAGAAAACATTGCTGACCTGGTTGACACGAGTGGAGGTGAACGTGTTTGAAGCTCGCTGCACCTTCTGCAAAAAGATAATTCAACTGGGAACAATGGGAATCAAGGCGCTGGAGTCTCATGAGCAGTCATCAAAATTCGTGGCCCAAGTAAACGCCAAACTTCATTCATCTCCGTGTTTGTGTCTGCACCGGGATCATGAGCTACCGAGTCAGCACCAGCAAGTGTGCCTGGCACAGCAGCAACAAAAACTGACCTTCGAACGTTTGGTTCTACCCCAACCCTAAAAGCAGAGCTTTTGTGGACTCTAAACACATGTCCTACAGTGCCGACAGAATCGCCGTGCTGTTAAGATGAATGTTTCCTGACTCAGATATAGCCAGCACGTTTACGTGTGGTGCTGACAAAACAGCTTACACTGCTAAATTTGGATTAGCAGTGTACATTAAGTCAGAGCTCATTTCGAAAGTAAACAACTATCTATGTAATATTCAATGTCTGTGGACGTTAATAAATATATTTTCCTGAATTCTGGGACAGTAATTTTGCCAATATGGCCAATGAATAGGCAGTGAAAGTCTTAAATTTAACTTGTAGAAACCTGCAGGAATCCTGGAAAAGAACTGAAAAATCATGAATGGTTGAAAAGCATAAATTCACCTGAAGCAGCAAAAATTGGTTAGAATGACAGGAAAGTGGTAAACAGGGATAAAAAGCAGCAAAAAAGGTAAACAGTCAGTTAATGGCAAAAAGCAGCACTTATGTGTTTGAGGTTGCAAGAATAAATTTGTGATTAGTAGCAATAAAGTGGCTTAAATGGGTTTAAAGTGGCAAAAAGAAGTGGCTTAAATGGAAAAAGGTGTAGTAAAGTGCCAAAAACTGCTAAAATTGGCACAGAAAGGGTAAAAAGTGGCAAAGATAATGGCATCAATGAACCAAATGCCAAAAGCGGCAACCTCCGGTCCTGAAAAATGAAGCCAATGGGGAAGTGCAAAAAATTGCTATACCGCGATTGTCCACTTGAGGCTGGCTGCAGGAACACCGGAAGTCTCGTCTGCACACATGTTGAACAGCTGGTTTTAACACTAGAAATAAACTGGTTTACAGCCTGGTTCAAAACACCAAACGTGTCTCATTGGCTAGTGTCTTATCGTGTTCCCACTGTACAGGGGGGGAATTTTTTTGTACCATGATCGTTTCATTTAATTTTGGGATGAAAGCTGATTGGTGCGTCTCATTTGATTGACAGATAGCTCGACAGGTAGAGGCTACGTTTCTGTCAACCGGAATGCTAGCTAGCAGGCTGACAGGAAGTTGCACTTGGTGGGCGGGCCGTTAGGTTGATCCAAAGTTCGTTTGAGACCGCGATTTCAATATGGAAGCCTCCACGGGTTGGCTTCAAGAACCGTTTGAGTCCTCCTATTGTAAGCAGACGACTGACGTCACACGGAGTTTGTCCAATTCTTTCTACAGTCTATGGTTAAATGTGGTGAGATGGGGCAAAAAGGGGCAGAAATTGGTGATAAGTGGCCAAAAAGTTGAAGAAACGGGAAAAGTTGATTAAATTTGTCAAAAAAAGTGGCTAAATGGGCAAAAAGCAGCACAAATTGGTTAAAATTGAAAAAAAAAACATGGGAAAAAAAGTGGCAAAGTGGTAAAATATTTTTAAAAAGGTCCAAAAATGGCAAAAAGGAGAAAGAATGTGTTTAAAGTGGCCAGAAGTTTTAAAAATGGGTGATCAGTAGGGATGCACAATATTGGATTTTTGCCGATATCCGATATGCTGATATTTATAGATTCATTTTAGCCGATATCCGATATTTAAATATGTTTTACATAACTAAAAATCTGTCCTCTGAATGCAATTTTAGGTTTGAGGATGAAAAAACAAACTTTTTTTTTTCTTAAAACACACTTTAAAGTTTAAAGAATGAGAATGAATGAAGAAAAATATCTCAACTTACATAGGTCTCTTGGTTCTGCCTAAAACTCCACTAACTTCTTAGTTTATATGGCAAAAATTTTGATATCTGCCGATACCGATATCTGGCCAATAATATCGTGCATTCCTAGTGATCAGTGGCAGAAATGGGTTAAAAGTGGTGAGACAGTGCAAAAGTGGTCAATAAGTTGTGAAAAATGAAATTCCAAAACAGTGAAAAATGGTGAGATAGGGCCAAAAAAGTCAAAAACTGATGATAAGGGGCAAAAAAGGGGAGGGAAGGGCAGCAAAAGGCAGCAGAAATTGGTTAAAAATGGCAACAAGTGGCAATAGGGCAGCATATTGACATCATTAATAAATCCAAACTGCTAGTTCAGTGGACAGCCCCGGCTTACTGAAACAACAGATTCCTGAATTATTTGTCGACTCCTTTACTGTTAAAATGTTCTGTGTGTTCTTTCAGTTGACTTCCTGTACTAACTTTAATATTTCAGACGAGTCTAAAACCAGAGAAGTACTTCATTTTTATGTCTCAGTGCTGGTAATAGCCGAGGTCAGGGGTTTTATCACTCCAGGCTGTTCATACATTCACTTTAGTCTTGTGACCCTGATAACTCAAGAATACTTTGCAGAAGTTTCTTCTAACTTTGCACGTTTCCGCTCACTCACTGATGAGCTGATAGGGTTTTAAAGGTCAAAGGTAAGTGTCAGTAGGCCTCATGCTCAGGCCTTAAATCATCTGTACCACAGAAAAAACCTGTGACCCACCACTTTCAACATCTGGAATTAGAGACGTTGCAGAGGTGTACAAGCACCTGGTGGAAATTTTAGTAGTAGTTGTTATTGGATAGGCTGGTTACCATGACGCTACATGTTTGTTGTTGCCAAGGAAACACCGGATGTTACATCAAAGATGGGGCAGGGCGGTTTCTAGACATGCAGGAGGCAAGGATGGAATGTTGTATGAGCTTTAATGGATGACATCATCTTCTAAGGCCTATTAAAGGCTTTGTTTGTGAAGCTGGGGACGTTGGAGGGGTTTTACTCTATTTTTGCCAAACAGGAGGCCATAGTATGTAACTTTTGATAAAGTTGCCAACAACAACAGTCATCATGAGGGAAAAATTGTTGGTATATTCTCTAATTATAATAGAGGGACAAAGTGAGGTAAATTCATTTTTAAGTGGTCTGTTTGGTTTAAAGAAGGATGCAAGTTTTACATATTTAGGGGTGTGGCCTATGTGACTCCAGGCTAGCGTGCTGCTGCTGTTTCTCCCTCCACCTCTCTGTCTTTTCTAGGTTAATCTAAGGCTACTTTGAGATCTTTTTTCTATATGAATTGGCTTCAAAAGATGACTTTAGTGACCAAATGACTGACGTCACTCCAACTTTGTCCAACAGTTTTTATAGTCTGTGATCAGGATGGACTTTCAGACCTGAGGAGACCTTGAACTGCAGTATCTGAGGGTTTATGATGAGTCCAGAATCCCCGAACTGAGCATGTATGAGTGATCCATCTCTGATAGGCCGCTATCGATCGCCTGAAGGTGCATCGTTCATGTTTCATGAATCTTTCCCTCCTCTTCCTCGCTCCTGGCCCCGTCCAGTTCAAGTTCATCCCCGCCTTACATCATGTCTGGTTGCTAAGGACAACCAGACGGCCCGGGACGTGACTACCATCGCCAAGGCAACCGCATCACCCCCACCCATCTACCTAACCCCCCCCCCATTTCTTCCTCTTTCGATCACATTCTTTCTCCTCCCTGTCCCGCGCTGCACTTCTTCACACACACTCGTATCGATTTGAAGTTCAGACACACACTCTTAAAAAATTTACGTTCAATTTAGAAAATGTGTTTTTGAATCCTGAATGTAAAGAGAGAGTTTAACTGAAATGAGGTAAATACTTCCTGTGTGTGTTCGTGTGTGTGTTTGTGTGTGTTGCGGGCTTTCTCTGCTCTCCTGACTCGTTGTAATTCTGTTGCTGCGTGTGTGTTTCTGTGTGTCTCGGAGTGTGTGTGCAGTAGTGATAGAGGAGAAGACTGGAAGGTTAGTTTTTAATCAATACAACTTGCTGACGCTGGGACTTTTCTGCTCGCCCGCTCGCTCCCTCTCTCTCTCCCCCCATGTCTCCCAGTGTCTCTCGCCCTCTCGCTCGCTCCCTGCACTGCAGCTCCTCCCTCTGTCCTGAGAAGACTCAGAGAAGATGAAACTCTCACAGGCCAGACAGTGTGTATGTGTGGAGTAATGTTACCACACAGCGGGCCGATGCTGACAGCTGTGATTCAGACTGGAGATACTCATCAGACAGAGAGAGAGAGAGAGAGAGGGCGAGTTAGAGGAAGAGGGTGATGAAGAATGATGGAGAGACTTTAAAGGACCAGTCTGATGTTTTTCATTCTGTCACCAAATCTCCTGATCGGACCAAAAGTCAATAAAACTACTCATAAAGTTTCTTGTTTTAAATGATTCTCTTATTAGGGATTAGGGAGTAGGGATTGCTCCTCCTCTGACTCGGCTGTTGCATCCCTCCATCCCAGTTCCCTCTTTTACACTTCTCCCTTGGTTTAAATACAAGAACCAGTTTTACTGCCACTGTCCTTCACCCCTCATTCACTCATCCTATCATCCATAAATCTCCTCCTATTCATCCTATTCCCTCCATCCCTATATCCCACAACCCCCATCGCCATCCTTTTATCCCCTCAATCCTCTGCCTTTGGGCAACCCTTCATTCCTCCACCTTCCACCCATCCCATTATCCAGCCAATACCTCCATCCTTTCATCCATCCATCATTGAACCCTTACCCCCATCCCTTCATCCCTTGACCCTTACTGTCAATTCTTTGTCCTAGGTCATCATCCTCATTCCTCCATCCCTCCATCACTGAACATTTATTACCATTGCTTTATCCCTAGACCCTAATCCCCATCCCTTTATCTCTAGACCCTTACTGTCATTCCTTCATCCTAGACCCTTATCTGTTAATCCCTAGACCCTTTATCCCATTCCTTTACACTTGGCTCTTTATCCCTCCATTGCCCAACTGTTACCTTCATCCTTTTCACCCCTAGACCCTAATCCCTATCCCTTTATCTCTAGACCCTTACTGTCATTCCTTCATCCTAGACCCTTACCCTTATCTGTTAATCCCTTTACCTTATCCCATTCCTTTACACTTGACTCTTTATCCCTCCATGGCCCAACCGTTACCTTCGTCCCTTTCATCCCTAGACCCTTACCCCATGTGTTTTATCACTAAATCCTTACACAATCCTTTCATTCTTTGACCTTCATTGATCTGTACCCTTAACCCAATCCCATTTTCCACCAGACCCCTACCCTATCTGTTCACCTCTAGACCCTTACCAAATGCTCTCATCCCTATGACCCTTACCCTAAATCCTTTAACCCCACCCCTTCGTTTTAAAATCCTTGCCCAAATCCCTTCATCCTTAGACTGAAACCCCTTCCTCTCATTCCCAGACTCTTACTGCCATTCCTTTGTCTTAGACCCTTACCCTCATCCCTTCATCCCTTTACCCTTAACGTAATCCTTTTTCCCACTAGACCCCTACCCTATCTGTTCATCTCTAGACCCTTACCCAATGCTTTCATCCCCACGACCCTTACCCTAAATACTTCACTCCCACCCCTTTGTTTTAAAGGTGCAGTGTGTAATATTTAGCCTAGTAGCATTTAGCTGAACAAACTTGGTAAAATAAAGCAAAACATTTCTAAGACGGTCTAGCTAAATAAGTGTTTAGTCATCTAAATTCAAAAATAGCTATTTTGAAAAAAACAACTCAGAATAAACCTTTAATTCATACATAGGGAGGGTCCCTTCCCTAGATGCCACCATCTTGGATTTTTACATGTTTCCATGGTAACATAGAGGAAAAAATGAAAAATAAAGTTATTGTATTGTATTCACATTACAGATACACATTAAATTCAACTTGTTGCCACAGTTTCCAGCAGAGAAATGCAATCTAGAACCCACTTCTAGATGTTGATATTCAGTTTTACACACTGCACCTTTAAAATCCTTGCCCCAAATCCCTTCATCCCTAGTCCCTTACCCTAAACCCTATTTCCTTGGACCCCTGCCCTATCCCTTCATCCTTATCCCCTAACCTCCACCCTTCATCCTTAGACCCCTAAACCCATCCCATTTTTTCTTGACCCTCACTGTCCTCCTTAAATCCCTCGACCCTGACCTTCTTCCCTCCATTTCTCAACCCTTACACTCATCCCTTCATCCATTGACCCCTACCCCATCCCTATATCCCTTTCTAGCCCCTGTTTAAGGGTGCTTGCTCTACCAGCTGAGCTAAACTGGTGCCAAAGATGGTGACTGTCGTTGACTAAAGTTCCGGGATTCCTCCGGTAAATGAGTTCATTGTGAGGCAGTGAAACAGGCTGCAACTTAATACTAATAAGTAAAAGTAGACCCAGTTTGATGAAGTGAAACTGCCCCCTTACATTTCAGGTACACAAGAGAAAAATCTCCAGATCAGGAAACTGCTTTCATGGAAAGACACATCTGACTGGACTTCCTGGTTTGTACTGTGAGCCCTCTCATAATGCTTTTTGACTAGCTCCTGGCAAATATCAAGAAGGCCCCTTTTAACAGCTTTTCTCCCTCATTATTTGTAATTAGCAGGGATGCTGAGTAAGTCACATTTTTGCTCATTTTCCCCATTTTTGTTGCCATTTTCACCCATTTCAGCTACCTGTTGCCATTAAATACCCCTTGCTTCCTCTTTCTTTGCATATTTTTGCCACTCTTCACTGCTTTTTGCCCATTTTATTCACTTTTCACTCTTTTTTTTTGCCACATTTGGACCATTTCATATCACCTATAACTATTTTTTTTTGTCACTTCTTACCCATTTTTGCTACTTTCTGCCCCCCTTTCCACTTTTCGCCCCCATTCTCACCCCTTTTCACCCATTTTTGTTGCTTTTTTGACCATTTTTGCCACCTTTAACTTATAGTTTTTGTACTTAAAGCTATTTTAGCATCACCATTTAGATTGTGGCTCTTGCAAAGGTATTTTTCAACAATTTGGGTCTTTGGTTGAGCAGCATTGAGTAACACTGCTGTGAACAATATCTCCACCATCTTTCAGCAATTAAATGCCAATTTCAGCTACTTTTAGGCTATTTTTTAAAATCATTTTTTTAATGCTATTTTCAGCTATTTAAAGGCTATTTTCAGCTATTTTTAGGTTACTTTCAGCTATTTTTGAGCTATTTTTAGCTATTTTAGGGCTACTTTCAATTATTATTGAGCTATTTTCAGCTAATTTTAGGCTACTTGCAGCTATTTTTTATCTTTTTTTAGCAACTTAATACCAATTTCAGCTATTAATAGGCTATTTTCAGCTATTTTAATGCTATTTTCAGCTATTTCAAGGCTATTTTCAGCTATTTTAGAGCTATTTTCAGCTATTTTCAGCTATTTTAAGGCTATTTTCAGCTATTTTTGAGCTATTTTCAGCTATTTAAGGCCACTTTCAGCTATTTCACCTATTTTTCAGCTATTTGCAGTACTTGCAGCTATTGTTTTTTCATTTTTTTAGTTACTAAAAGCCATTTTCAGCTACTTTGATGGCATTTCATGCTATTTTTATGCTATTTTCAGCTTCTATTTTTTTATTTATTTATTTTTTTTAGCTATTTTCAGCAGTTCAGTTCAGCAGTTCTTCCACAGTTCAGCTCTTAGCCCACACAATTTCAGCTAAAATTTCATTTTTATCTAGTTCATACATGAAATGAAAACATAAGCCTACTTTTAAGTAATATAAACTGTGGAGTGCGTTTTTTGTCAAAGAGACTCCCCAGTCTAAAACAGGAAGTGAGCAGCACTGGTCAGTGCTTTGGTTAGGGCTACAACGTTACAGTGGTAGGGGGCTGAGGGCCTGAAAGTCCACATTAGTGGAGGAGCTTGGGTGCCATATTATCAGAGTATAATCATGGTTGATCAAAAGTAAGCAGAAAAACATGAAGGAGGTACAGCAACAGAACAGCAGCTCTCTGTAGCAGTTCATGCTTCTTTATACAGCAGTCTCTTAATGCAGCATTCAACATTCAGCGTTTTCACAGCAGCTCTGTCATGGAAGTGACAAGAAACTCACTATCACAGCTATTAAAAATAAACACTTCTTTGGCTTTGAAAACTCTTGGGAATATCTGATATATACATTTACATTACATAAAATAGAAAAAGTCATTTTCTAATAAATTTGAATATTTTAGTGCAAAAATTCTGGATATATGTGCTGTCTTGGAATATGTCGTCCAGGACCTAAGTATCTCAGAATGATTTCATAATTAAGCAGATTTTAATTTTTACTTAAGAGACTCCATCCACTGTCCGAGCTGTGAAAAGAACTTCCTCCTAAGTTGTCATCCTGTTGTTCTGGAGCCTTTAAAGCCGACAGAGAGGTGAGGGATTAATTATCATAACAGACTCATTAAGATTCGTTAGGTCACTATCTGCTCAAATTAACACAGAATCAAAGCAGCTTTTATATTCAACCAGCCTCTGCTATACCCCCCCCCCCCCCGCCTCAGAGGGAGTCTGTGTCTCTTGCCCAGCACCGTCTCCTCCTTAGTCAGCACTTCGTACACACACAAAGTCACACACACATATGCACGCACCTTGAGTGAGTCATGAGGTGGGCGTGGCGTTTTAACTGCATGTGTGTGAGCTTCACCTTGAAGACTGTGCAAATAGGACACAGAGACGATGATGTTACACACAAACAAGGAGGGAAAGCTCCGGACTGCAACGTCTGCTGCATGGATGTAACCCGACCGCACACAAACAACCACACATGCACAAACACTTATTGATCAGCTCATGGCTGGACGGTAGGGCTGCTCCGGCCCGGCAAAAACCATGATGAGGACTATTTTTATCAACATCAAGATATAAATCTATTAAACACCATTACTGATTGGGTTTCCAACATCTGCATCACACCAGTGTTAACTTCAGGAGCTATTTTCTGTGAAGTCTTAGGATTAAATATGGCTCTCAGATTTATCTAAACCTTTATGGTCTAGTTCAGGGGAGTCAAAGTCAAGGCCCGGGGGCCAAATCCGACCCGTGGTGCAGTTTTACCCGGCCCGCAGGATCATATCACGTTTTAGTTACAACTGGCCCACAGGTCTGAGGTCTGCAGATTTCCTCCAGTATAAAAATGGAAACTTATCCTTGATTATTCAAAACATCCTTTGTTAAGTCATTAAAAATCATAAAAAAAAGTAAAGAGTAAAAATAATGAGATTGAAAGCAATAAATGCGGGAGGGAAAATAATTTGTGTTTTCATGTCATATTTTAAATTTGCATCTCAAAATTCTGACTTAAACGTAGCATTTTGACTTTTTATCTCATATCTTGAACTTTTACTTTGCAGTTTTGAAATTTCAAGATCATGACTTCAAATTTAATCTTATTTTTTGCCCTTTTAAACTCCTAACTTTGACTTTTAATCCCATATTTTGACTTTTAAACTCACAATTTGGATTTTCATCTCATATTTTGACCTTTTAGATTCACAATCTTAAATTCTAAGTTAAATCTCGACCTTTTAACATTGTGATTTTTACTTTCTATCTCATATTTTGACCTTTAAACTCGTGTTTTTTACTTTCCATCTCATATTTTGACCTTTAAACCCATGATTTTTACTTTCTATCTCATGTATTTTCATCATCATATATTTGCCTTTTTAAAACATGTTATTGACTTTTAATTTTGTGTTCTGACCTTTAACTAATATTTTGACTCTTTATCTCAGATTTTGATCCTTTAAACTTATAATTTGACATTTTTTTTAAATATCAACATCAATTATCATCAGTTTTTCTCCCCATTAATGAACTACCTGTGAAAATAAGGTTGACAGTTTTTGGTTAAATGTTCACCCTGTTGGGCCCTCAGGAGAGACCTAAATCCAGATTTCGGCCCCTGCTGTGGTTGACTTTGACACCACTGGTCTAGTCGATGAAAACTCAAAAACATTTTACTTCAGTTTTAGTCAATGAAAAGTCCTTAAATTTTTGTCTTTACTCTCAGTCAAAACGTTTATTTTCTTGAACCAAACCAATCAGCCCAACAGTAAAATTGATATACACTCCTATAAATTCACCATAAATAACTGAAATGATTTTAAATAAACCATTAGAAATACTGGCATACCTCATATCTATGGTAGAGGACTGTCATAGACTGTGAATGTCCGACACTCTTAGCCCCTTTGGTGAAAACGGAGCTTATTTTTTGTGAAAGTTTTCACCCCCATAGGTCTGTTTTAGCTGGTCTTGGTCTAGTCTTCATCATGGAAAGAAGGAAGTGGCTGAATATTTTTAATCAGAGTTTTACTCGATGAAATTAAGACTGTCGCCTAGCACAGCTGGCTGTGTGTAGTTGGGGGGGTAATGTGTATGTGTGTGTGTGTGTAAGGTGTGTGTCCACTGGCACACCGAGGTGCCAGCTCCCTCCCTCCATCTTGGTTTCTATGGGCAACCGCCACCATCGCTCACGGCAACCACCACGCTGACCCGTGTGGGCACGATGCCCGCTCTCACACAAAGCCAGTGCCATCTGCCCCCGACGCCCCAACGCACACACACACACACACACACACACACCAACACACACGCTGGAATGCACAGACTGTCCAGTTGGTCACCATGGCGATGGAAGGAGGCGGTGTTTACTGTACTGTCTCTCTCTCCAACAGAAGCCTGATGTCGACCGCCCACGGTGACTTTTGTTCCTCCGCTCTTTAATGCAGCAGCGGTCATCCTCTCAGCCGGTCATTAACATTAACCAGCTCACGTCTGCAGCAGGGACTTTACCGGAAGGTTCTTTTTAGGAAATTCAGAACTCAGTGCTGAGGTTGTTCAGCTATTTTAGCTTAGAACAGCACGTTCACAGTGGAAACGTAATGTTACAATACAGGAAGACTCACAGCCGTATCGACTTGTCAAGCACTCGTGCCCACCCCTAGTTAGCAGTTTTTATTTATTTAATTAATTAGTCTTAATCTTATAGTGATAAAGCCCATTTCCAGTAAAGAGACTGTCTGAGGGTCTGGACATGATCCAGTCCTCAATTACAAAAAAGTTGGGATGCTGTGTAAAATGTGAATAATACAGTGATTTAGGAATCCTTTCAACTTCTATTCAACTGAATGTAGAACAAAAACAACATTTAAGAAGTTCACACAGATTGACTTGATGTTTTTGGAAATGTATGCACACACATTCTGCACCCTGTTCCAAAAATGTTGGGACAGAATAAATTAGTGGCATTTAATTGCAAAAGGCAGCTTAAATGGGTGAGAAGTGGCAAAAGATGGCAAAAAATTGGATAAAAGTGTCAAAAAAGAGAGAAAAGTGACAAAAAGACGTGGCAGACATGGGTTTACAGCAGCAAATACAGGGAGAAAAGTGGCACTAAAGGGCAGAGAGTGGCAAAAAAGGGTGAAAATTCCAAAAAAAATTCAAAAGCAGCAAAAATGTGGAGAAAACTGAGTGAAAAGTGACTAAAATGGGCAAAAATCAGAAAAAAAGACAGGGAAAAATGGGCAAAAAGCATCAGAAAGTGCAAAATGGGAAATTAGTGGCATTTAATTGCAAAAGGCAGCTTAAATGGGCGAGAAGTGTCAAAAAGGGGCAAAAGATTGCAAAGAGCAGGATAAAAGTGTCAAAAAGGAGAGAAAAGTGACAAAAGTGGGCTTAAAGCGGCAAACACTGTGAGAAAAGTGGCAAACAACGTGAAAAAAACAGCAAAAAATTGCAAAATGCTCAATAAAAGTGTCAAAATGGGCTAAAAGCAGTGAAAATGGAATAAAATTAGCAAAAAAACAAAAAAAAAAATGCAAATAAGGGTGACAATTAAGTTTTACAATGAAAACTTACTGTGTAAGTGTGGGAAACAAACTGATTAATGTGATAATTTCTTAGGTAAAATTTTCAGCGTGTGGCTCCAGAGCCTCAGTATCACTGCTCTATAGGCACAGTGGGAAATATCATGGACTTAGAGAGTCCAACAGTCCAGTCCTTACACTTACCCTCCCTGATAAAAGCTCAGTGAAAGCTTGTTTTCTATCAGGATTTTATCATCAAAGGTCTATTTCAGCTGGTCTTGTTCTAGTTTTTCTAATGGAAAAAAGGTCGTCAACATATTTAATCATACTTTTAGTCAATGAAATGAAGACTGCCTTTCCAGAGTGCTATTTTTACACCCAATCATGGTACATCATCTGTTACCAAATAACCTGCTGACCTGTGGAACTTCCTGGTATTTCTGAGAATTATTCACTTTCCCTTCTTGCCCCAGTCCCAACTTTTTTTGGAGCATACTGTGTGCATCAAATTCAGGATGTGTCTACATTTCCCTAACAAGTTAAGCAGTTTGAACATTTAATATCTTGTGTATTTGTGCTGTGCTCAGTTGAATCATTGTACGTCCCAACTTTTTTGAATCGAGGTCTTCATGTATGCCGACCAATTTTTGCCCCCTGAAGTACAACCCCAGATAATGAGCTGTACTCTAGGGGGTGCTGTGGACACATTTGTGATACACCATCAGAATAAAGGCATGTGCATTCCCATCACTTTCAAATTTTAGCTTATTTTGGTGAATAATGGTGCATAACAAGTCCCCAAATAAGCAGTTCTTTGGCTCAAATTAAATCATAATATTAACTGTAAGGAAATAACCAGTAAAATCTTGAGTTTAGAATGTCTTTACTGAAACTTCCCCTTTGACCTAAATAGTAGGTTAAATCCTTTAATGAAACAGAGATCCCTTTAATAGGAGCTCTGAGAAAACCCCACAGCCCTCATTAGGAGATGGAGAATAAATAACAACACACCTGGCTCACATCCTCCGCTGTGTTTCTGTGAGCTGGCCTGTGACAGAGTCAATAAATCGACAGTCTGGTTCTCTGCAGGCCGCCACACTCACAAATACAGACAGACCAGAGCAATCAAACACGTCTGGATTGTCAGCGGAGGACTCCCACCTCACCGTTATCCCCCTGCACCGTGCGTGTGCCTGATGAGTGAAGTCAAGGCTGCCCGATCGTTACACTCGTCATAAATCAGCTGGTAAACAGACCCTGACCTGCACACACTCTCTAAAGCTTTGTGTTAAATATGGGAGCTGCATTCACTGACCAGCTGCTGTGTGGGAAATGCTGCACTCTCCTCTTTCCTTCTTTGTTTATGAGCTCTACAAGCCATGGCCGGTCAACCTCCTGCTCTCTGATTGGCTGTTGAAACCACCCAGATTCTGACATGTGAGTGTTACCTGTGGTTGCTGAGGGATGTTAAAGCCGGGGTCTCTCGGTCCGACGCTGACGAACCTCTGGGCTGGAGATGAAGTGGAGGTGGAGTAGGCTGCACAAAAACACACAGGCACACGTTTGTGAGGAATTGACTGTTCTCAGCATTTTAACTGCATTCAGATAATTTTATGATTTTAATGACTTTAGATTCTAACTCAGTGGAGGAGACGTAGATGTTAGCAGGCAGGCCATGACGTCAGCTCTGTGGAGGATCATTAGAGTCACAACGATTAAAGACGATCACTCAGAGATTTCACATCTGCGCCTGAATTTCAAATGATGAAGCTGTAATAAATCATTGTATTGCCTTGAAAAGCAGCCAAAGTTCTGTAACACAAAAAGTTAATATTTCCTAATTTTTATTCATTTCCTGAGGACCAATCATAGAATCTGCTAGATTGTAAAGTTGGAGAGATGTGTCCTTAACTAAACTAATGCACATCAACACATGAATCGCTCTGCAGTGTTACTCAACCCTTATCAACCAAAGAGCCAAACTGTTGAAAAATACCTTTACAAGAGCCACAATCTAAGTGGTGAAAAGTGGAGAAAATAGGTTAAAGTGGCAAAAAATGACTGAAACGTGGCAACACTGGTCAAAGAGTGGCAAAAAATGGGCGAAAAAACTGCAAAATTGGCATGAAATGACAAAAAAATGGGCGAAGAGGGGCAAAAATGGGTCAAAATTGCAATAAAAAGAAGTTAAAGGTGTCAAAAATTGGCAAAAAAGTGGCAAAAATGGGTTAAAGTTGCAATAAAAGAAGTTAAAGGTGGCAAAAAAGTGGAAAAACTGGGCGAAAAGGGGAAAAAAGGGTTAAAATCACAATAAAAAGAAGTTAAAGGTGGCATTAAATGGGCAAAACAGTGTCAAAAGGAGTGAAAGGTGGCAAAAATTGGCAAAAAAAGTGGAAAAACTGGGCGAAAAGGGGCAAAAATGGGTTAAAATTGCAATAAAAAAAGTTAAAGGTGGCAAAAAAGTGACAAAAATATGCAAAAAGGGGTAAAAATGGGTTAAAATCGCAATAAGACGTAGTTAAAGGTGGCAAAAAATAGGCAAAAAAGTGGCAAAACTGGGTAAAAAGGGGCAAAAATGGGTCAAAGTCACAATAAAAAGAAGTTAAAGGTGTCAAAAATTGTCAAAAAAGTGGCAAAAATTGGTTAAAGTTGCAATAAAAGAAGTTAAAGGTGGCAAAAAAAAGTGGAAAAACTGGGTGAAAAGGGGTAAAAATGGGTTAAAATCACAATAAAAAGAAGTTAAAGGTGGCATAAAATGGGTAAAAAAGTGGCAAAGCTGGGCAAAAAGGGGTAAGATTAGGTTAAAATTGCAATAAAAAGAAGTTAAAGGTGGCAAAAAGTGGCAAAAATGGGTGAAAAAAGCTGCAAAATAGGCATGAACGAGAAATCAGGTGAAAAATGGCAAAAATTAGATAGTGGCAATAGAAATAAGTTAAAGGGGGCAAAAATGGACAGAAAGTAATGAAAAATGGGTGAAAAGTAGCAAAGAAAGGGTTAAAGTGGCAATAAAAATTAGTTAACGTTGGCGACAATGGTCAATAAAGCTGCAAAAAATGGATTAAAAGGGGCAAAAGTGGTGAAAGATGCTCCTTGTGCTAACATGCTTAGACAGGGCCGGACCAAGAGTGAGGGTTTCTTTAGTTTAGCTTAGCTTAGCACAAAGTCTGGAAACAAGATGAAGCTGTGGGCTTATCTCCATCAGTAACCCCTTAAATGTGGAGGCTAGAAACCTCTCAAAGTTTCTGCAGACTTTTAGGAATGATTATAATTAAATGTAGGTCATAGTGATGACAAAGATCCTTCTTTTTTATAAATTAAGAGCATTTAAACTCCTCTCTGATTTGTAGCATGAAAGCAAATAAAAACAGAGGCATAAATACAAATAAATATTTATATAAACCTGTTGTTGATGGGAGTAAGTAAGCAGGATTAAATATTTTGGCACTGACTGCGGCTGTTTTTGCCAAACTAGAGCAATCATCACTACAGCCTGAAGTCAAATTTAATCCAAACACAAAGAGCCTCACTTCTCACAGATTATGACTCACTTCTTTGGATTTTAAAGTACGTTTTATGGGATTAATAATTAAAATATTGTGACATTTTTATTCTATTTTTTCTTTGTTGCAGAGGCGGATCGGCCTCCAGGAAAACGTGGACTAAACAGCGGTTCAAGCAGAGCCAGAGTGGAAGGATTTCTGCTCAAAGTTAACGATGTTGTATCACTTTTAGTGCGAGCGGTAGCGAGCGTGGAGGTGGGTGGGTGTACTCACTGGGCGAGGTGGGCGAGTTTCCTCCCCCCTCAGTGGAGGAGGTGGAGGGCGGCTTGGCGTCGACGGGCAGTGGGACGGGACGTGCCATCGGGGGAGGCGGAGGGGGAGGCAGCATGGGCGTCGGCAGAAAAGGGTTGTGGACCTTCCCCTGGGAGCTACCGTTGGGCTGGGGGAGGGGGAGAGTTATGAAATATATTAGACAATAAATACAGTGGTCACAGTTTCCAGTAAGGATCACTAAAACTGTCATGTGAGTGCGTAATTAACTAGTTAATCAGGGAATGAATGAGGAGTTAACTGTCAGATAACCATAAGTAAACATGGATAGTCAGTAACTCTGCTTTAAATGAACAGGGCACTCAATAACATGTTAACTAGGAGATACTTTTTGAGTCTTAGCCTGGTCAAATTAGTTAATTAATCGTTTCCTGGTCAAATGCTCGTTAGTTATTCAGTCTTAACTGGTTAAATGTTCGTTAGTTATTCAGTCTTTACTGGTTAAATGTTCGTTAGTTATTCAGTCTTAACTGGTTAAATGCTCGTTAGTTATTCAGTCTTTACTGGTTAAATGTTCGTTAGTTATTCAGTCTTTACTGGTTAAATGCTCGTTAGTTATTCAGTCTTTACTGGTTAAATGCTCGTTAGTTATTCAGTCTTTACTGGTTAAATGTTCGTTAGTTATTCAGTCTTTACTGGTTAAATGCTCGTTAGTTATTCAGTCTTAACTGGTTAAATGCTCGTTAGTTATTCAGTCTTTACTGGTTAAATGCTCGTTAGTTATTCAGTCTTTACTGGTTAAATGCTCGTTAGTTATTCAGTCTTTAATGGTTAAATGTTCGTTAGTTACTCAGTCTTAACTGGTTAAATGTTCGTTAGTTATTCAGTCTTTACTGGTTAAATGTTCGTTAGTTATTCAGTCTTTACTGGTTAAATGTTCGTTAGTTATTCAGTCTTTACTGGTTAAATGCTCGTTAGTTATTCAGTCTTTACTGGTTAAATGTTCGTTAGTTATTCAGTCTTTACTGGTTAAATGCTCGTTAGTTATTCAGTCTTTACTGGTTAAATGCTCGTTAGTTATTCAGTCTTTACTGGTTAAATGTTCGTTAGTTATTCAGTCTTTACTGGTTAAATGTTCGTTAGTTATTCAGTCGTTTCCTGGTTAAATGCTCGTTAGTTATTCAGTCTTTACTGGTTAAATGTTTGTTAGTTATTCAGTCTTTACTGGTTAAATGTTTGTTAGTTATTCAGTCTTTACTGGTTAAATGCTCGTTAGTTATTCAGTCTTTACTGGTTAAATGCTCGTTAGTTATTCAGTCTTACCTGGTTAAATGTTCGTTAGTTATTCAGTCTTTACTGGTTAAATGTTCGTTAGTTATTCAGTCTTTACTGGTTAAATGCTCGTTAGTTATTCAGTCTTTACTGGTTAAATGTTCGTTAGTTATTCAGTCTTTACTGGTTAAATGTTCGTTAGTTATTCAGTCTTTACTGGTTAAATGCTCGTTAGTTATTCAGTCTTTACTGGTTAAATGTTCGTTAGTTATTCAGTCTTTACTGGTTAAATGTTCGTTAGTTATTCAGTATTTACTTGTTAAATGCTTAGTTAGTTATTCAGTCTTTACTGGTTAAATGCTCGTTAGTTATTCAGTCTTTACTGGTTAAATGTTCGTTAGTTATTCAGTCTTTACTGGTTAAATGTTCGTTAGTTATTCAGTCTTTACTGGTTAAATGCTCGTTAGTTATTCAGTCTTTACTGGTTAAATGTTCGTTAGTTATTCAGTCTTTACTGGTTAAATGCTCGTTAGTTATTCAGTCTTTACTGGTTAAATGTTCGTTAGTTATTCAGTCTTTACTGGTTAAATGCTCGTTAGTTATTCAGTCTTTACTGGTTAAATGTTCGTTAGTTATTCAGTCTTTACTGGTTAAATGCTCGTTAGTTATTCAGTCTTTACTGGTTAAATGTTCGTTAGTTATTCAGTCTTAACTGGTTAAATGTTCGTTAGTTATTCAGTCTTTACTGGTTAAATGCTCGTTAGTTATTCAGTCTTTACTGGTTAAATGTTCGTTAGTTATTCAGTCTTTACTGGTTAAATGCTCGTTAGTTATTCAGTCTTAACTGGTTAAATGTTTGTTAGTTATTCAGTCGTTTCCTGGTTAAATGTTCGTTAGTTATTCAGTCTTTACTGGTTAAATGCTCGTTAGTTATTCAGTCTTAACTGGTTAAATGTTTGTTAATCATTCAGTCATTTCCTGGTTAAATGTACGTTAGTTATTCAGTCTTTACTGGTTAAATGCTCGTTAGTTATTCAGTCTTTACTGGTTAAATGTTTGTTAGTTATTCAGTCTTTACTGGTTAAATGTTTGTTAATTATTCAGTCGTTTCCTGGTTAAATGTACGTTAGTTATTCAGTCTTTACTGGTTAAATGCTCGTTAGTTATTCAGTCTTATTTGGTTAAATGTTCGTTAGTTATTCAGTCTTTACTGGTTAAATGTTTGTTAATTATTCAGTCGTTTCCTGGTTAAATGTTCGTTAGTTATTCAGTCTTTACTGGTTAAATGCTCGTTAGTTATTCAGTCTTTACTGGTTAAATGCTCGTTAGTTATTCAGTCTTTACTGGTTAAATGTTTGTTAATCATTCAGTCATTTCCTGGTTAAATGCACGTTAGTTATTCAGTCTTTACTGGTTAAAGCCTCGTTAGTCACTCTTTCTTCTAATTAACAAGCAGTCAGTTCATTCATTCCCCTGGTCAACCAGTAACTCATCCATTCCCCAGTTATCAGGCTAAATGATAATTATGCAAATTTTAGTGTGTGTGATTATAAAATTAACCTATCAAACATCATTTTAAACATTTATAAACCACAAACAAACAAAGACAGGGCATGATGTCAGGGGAAAGAATCAACAGGTCGGTCACACAGGTAACCTGCAACAGCTCAACTCTCTGCTGTCCTCTGGGTGTGTGTGTTAGCGCATGTGTGTGTGTCAGTGTGTGTGTGTCAGCAGTTTTCCAGCCTGGTCATAAAGAATTCTGCTGCTGCTCGCATTTTATCCTGCTAATCTATAAGCATAATACCAGAGTACCTCGCTTCACCTCTCTGCTGCCTCACTCTTTACCTACACACACTCTGCACACACTCACACTGTGTCTTTATTTTAATGTATTTTAATGTGTGCATGTATAAGCTCTACATCCAGGTTTCAGGGAGCTCCATACGCCTTTATTCCTGATGGGACAAACCTCAAAATGCCCCCTTCAGTAAACTGAGGGAAACCCTGATACACAGAAACATCTGGTCCATGCTTTGAATCACTGCCATGCCAGCCAGAAAAATCATACACTATATTGCCAAAAGTATTCGCTCACCTGCCTTGACTCCCATATGAACTTAAGTGACATCCCATTCTTAATCCATAGGGTTTAATATGACTTCGGTCCACCCTTTGCAGCTAGAACAGCTTCAACTCTTCTGAGAAGGCTTTCCACAAGGTTTAGGAGTGTGTTTATGGGAATTTTTCTTCCAGAAGCACATTTGTGAGGTCACACTGATGTTGGACCAGAAGGCCTGGCTCTCAGTCTCCACGCTAATTCATCCCAAAGGTGTTCTATGGGGTTGAGGTCAGGACTCTGTGCAGGCAAGTCAAGTTCATCCACACCAAACTCTCTCATCCATGTCTTTATGGACCTTGCTTTGTGCACTGGTGCACAGTCATGTTGGAACAGGAAGGGGCCATCCCCAAACTGTTCCCACAAAGTTGGGAGCATGGAATTGTCCAGAATCTCTTGGGATGCTGAAGCATTCAGAGTTCCTTTGACTGGAACTAAGGGGCCAAGCCCAGCTCCTGAAAAACAACCCCACATCATAATCCCCTCCACCAAACTTTACACTTGGCCCAATGCAGTCAGACAAGTACCGTTTTCCTGCCAACTGCCAAACCCAGACTGGGCCATCACTCACTCCAGAGAAGGCGTCTCCACTGCTCTAGAGTCCAGTAGCGGCGTGCTTTACACCACTGCATCCCACGCTTTGCATTACACTTGGTGATGTATGGCTTGGATGCAGCTGCTCGGCCATGGAAACCCATTCCATGAAGCTCTCTACACACTGTTCTTGAGCAGTGGCATGCACAGACTTTTTCAAGGGCAGGGGCGAAAAGAAAAAAAAGGGCACATACAGCGCGTTCTCGCCACTGAAGAGGGCACTAAGTTTGGCATGTTTTCAAGGGCACTTTAGACATGTTTATATGTTCTACAAATGGCTCATTATATAGCCTTAAAATAGACTAACTCGACAGACTACTCAAGTTAGTTTGTAGTTAAGATCAGCATCCACAAAAACTGTGTAGATTCAACGTTGGACTGTGAAGAACACAGAAATACATAAATAAATCCCTAGGGGGTCTGGGGGTCTTCCCCCAGAACATTTTCAATGAAGTAGATGCCATTTCCTGTATTCTAGTGCATTTTAACACCATATTAGCACCAGCTAATCCAAACTGGTTCTGTGAGATATAGTTCTGGCTCAATATAGATCAAGAAAGGGCCCAACATAAAAGTCATTGCAACAGTAATGTTTCATAGTATTTCTTGGTCCTAATGGTCTTCTGGAGTTTAGTGTGTTTTTCCACCCAAGAGAGCAGTTTAGTGTGTTTGCCAACCAGAAGGGCACTTAAGCACACATTTTGGCTCCCAAGAGGTCACTTTAGAGCACGTTTTTCAACAATTGGGCATCAAGGGGGGTGAACCCCCCCGTGCACACCACTGTTCTTGAGCTAATCTGAAGGCCACATGAAGTTTGGAGGTCTGTAGCGACTGACTCTGCAGGAAGTTGGCGACCTCTGCGCACTATGCGCCTCAGCATCCTCTGACCCCGCTCCATGATTTTACATGGCCTACCACTTGGTTGCTGAGTTGCTGTCGTTCCCAATGGCTTCCACTTTGTTATAATACCACTGACAGTTGACTGTGGAATATTTAGGAAATTTCACCACTGGACTTGTTGCACAGGTGGCATCCTATCACAGTACCACGCTGGAAGTCACTGAGCTCCTGAGAGCGAGCCATTCTTTCACAAATGTTTGTAGAAACAGTCTGCATGCCTAGGTGATGATTTTATACACCTGTGGACATGGAAGTGATTGAAACACCTGATTTCAGTTATTTGGATGGGTGAGTGAATACTTTTGGCAATATAGTGTAGCTTTTATGGCTGCTAAATACATCTAGAATGCAACTGAATAGAAAAGTGCACAGTCATCATTGTCTAACGTAGAGAGTGGCACTTAAAGGTCAACATCAGTTAATGGACAGATCTACTTATTTGCATGAAAAGAGCAAATTGAGCCCTTGTTGAAGAATTTGCTGGTGTTTTCTATCTTATTCTTCTGGATAGTTTGGGTAGGGTTAATAAACTTTAAACATACAACAGGAAATTGCAATTTTTTTTGCTTTTAAGAAAGAAAAAAATGTCATCATATCAGATCAGAGAAGTTGCCATCCTAGCAGAGCTTTTTGAACAAGATTTTTTTTTATTTCAGTGTCATGAAAAATCTTCTGTTATTGTCCTGATGTTTTTACGGCTTCACTTTCACTCACTCAGCCCCACATGCTTTACTACATCTGCAAAAAGCAGAAAAAGCCGTCAGTGTGAGTGTGGTTGGAGGGGTGGTGGAGGCTGTATTGATTCAGTGTCTAGACACAGATATATCAACTATCTCGCTGCAGACACAAGGCCACACACAGACACTCTGCAGCCCTCTGTGCCCGTCAGACGCCGGAGAAACTCGCTCACATGTGTCTCTGAGTGTGGCTACGTGTGTGATCGGTGTGCGTGAGTGCTTGTGTGCTTACGTTGAGGAAGCCCACCTGTCCGGCCTGCTGGGCGGAGTCAGGACAGACCAGCTGGACGAACTCCTTGAGCGTCTCCTGCGGGTGATATCTGATGGCCGGGTGGGAGAAGTAAGAGCCGGGCTGCTGCAGGATGGGGGAGGAGGAGAAGTGGAGGCTGGAGGGGGGAGCGTGGGGGCTTGCTGTGGGGGGAGAAAAGAGGGGAGAAAGTTAGACGAGTTTAGATAAAAAGGGGGAGGAGGGAAGGAGAGAGAGTGACGTTTCAGGTTGATTAAAGAGGGTGTGGCTCAAAGGGGGTGGTTTAACATGCAGATACACCATGATGGACACACAGGAGACACAACGGACCATAATGCACCTCTCACACCCAGCTGTCTATCACAAAGAGTGAGTATGGAGTCACTAGAGACAACAATGCTTCATAATGGCAGGGCTAACCACACTCATGTAGCAAATGATGCACAAGGAGCCACAAATACATGAGCATACTTCTCAGACAGTGGTGTTTCTGTACCATAAACTCTATTTCTAACTTTCCTTATGTCACATGCTAATACTAGAGATACTGGATTTCTTATTGTCATGAGCCATAAGTTGTTATTGTCAAATTTAAAATGCGAAAGGCTTAAATCAGTGTTACTCAACCAAAGAGCCAAATTGTTGAAAAGTACCTTTGCAGGGGCCACAATGTAAGTGGTGAAAAGTAGCAAAAACAGCTTGAAGTAGCAATAAAAATAAGTTTAAGGTGGCAAAAATTGAGAGAAAAATGACTAAAATGAGCAAAAAACAGTCCAGAGTGGCAAAATAGGCCAAAAAAATAGGAAACAAGTGGTCATTAATGGCAAAAGGTAGCTTTAATGGGCGGGAAATGGTGAAAAGGGCAAAAATGGGATAAAAGTGGCAAAGACGTGGCAAATTGGAAGAAAAATAGGAAAAAAACTGGTATATATATTGCAAAAGGTAGCTTAAATAGGTGAAAAGTGGAAAAAAGTAGGGAAAACTGGCAAACAGAAGTTGCAAAATGAACAAAATGAGAAAAAAAATTGGTATTTAATGGCCAAAGGTAGCTTAAATGTGCAAAAAATGGTAAAAAAAAATGGTGGAAAATTGGCAAACAGAAGTGGCAAATATGGGCAAAAAGATAAGAAGAAAGTGGTATTTAATTGCAAAATGTAGCTTAAATGTGCAAAAAATTGTGAAACAGGGCAAAAGTGGGATAAAAGTGGCAAAATGGGACAATTCAATTTTAAATTTGAGCCTTCTGTGTAAATTTAAGAAACAAACTAATTAATGTGATTAATTTCTGAGGTCAAAATTTCCATTTTCTAAGGTTTTCTGGGGGAATAATATTTCAAATTAGGACATAAAAGAGCCACAAATCCTCAGAGAAGAGCCACATGTGGCTCCAGAGCCACACACTGAGGATCATCGGCTTAAATGTTTCACTAATGTGTACTGAATGAGGGTGTTCTCCTCCTCCTGAGCTCCTGGGCTCTGTTTTATCAAACCCTCTGATTATTACTGGTGTTAATTCATTTTAGAGACTATGTGGACATACGGCAGTAGTGGAGCCCTGCTTCCTGTGGATTAAAGCGCTCAGGCCGGGGTCACAGATGGGGGTCAGGTCGCTGCATGTACGCAGACATCCTGGCTTCACCTCTGGTCTGCGGCTTGTTCCCCCACCCTCCACCCCTAATTCTGACTATCGTCTGTCCTCTTCCTCTCTAGATAAAGGCATTAAAGCCCAAAATAGATCTTAAAAAAGATGCTTAAGCCTCCTCACAAAGGGTTAACTATAAACCAGTTTAGGGATGGGGATCAAGGATGAGAGCCGGATAGAGTTGGTTAAATTCATCAACATCCTTTATATTTTATTTCATGATTTCCTCATCAATGTCTCACTTCCACGGCTTTGAAAAACACGGCCCTGAGAGGCAGTCAGCTAACAAGAACAGAGAAGTGGAGGAAGTAAACATGGCAGGCCGTCAAAAACAGGCCAAAGTGCTGGAAAGTGTGGCTTCATTTCCCAAAAAATGATGCAAACAGAGTGGCGTGAAACGTCTGTCCAACAGTGTTTTTATGCAAGGCATGAATATTTTAGCACAAGAACTGTTAACTTTTTAACAAGAATACCATTTCTATCTATGATCCAGAGTCTAGTTATTACCCTTTAATTTTTTAAAGAAAATGAGCCGTAGTTTTGTATTCTAATTCAAGTTCAGAGACTGAGAACCAGAGTTTTGCTTTAACTGAGACATTTCCAAGAGTAAAACTACTTTTTTCCCAAAGGAAGAAATCGATAAGGGAATCAATAAAGAATTGAATGGATAAGCAGGTTGGATAATGGCGCTGATATCAATAAAATCTTATCATTTCCATCCCTAGATCAGTTGGTAGTCCATTACTGTCTAGGGCAGTGATACTCAACCTGCTCCACCAAAGAGCCAAGTTGTTGAAAATGCCTTTGCCACAATCTAAGAGGTGAGAAGTGGCAAAAACTGATTCAAGTGGCACTAAAAATAAGTACAAGGTGGCAAATACTGGTCAAACAGCAGTAAAACAGTGGCAACAAGGGGCGAAAAGGGGCAAAGTAGGCAAAAAATGGCAAAAAGTGGTTGAAAGTGGAAAAACTGGGAGAAAAAGTGTCAGAATAGGGCAGAAAGTGGCAAAAATTAGCAAGAAGTTACCAAAAAATAGTTACAGGTGGCAAAAAATGGGCAAAAATCAGCAAAAACATTGTAAAAAATGAGTTTAAAAGTGACTAAAATGGGCAAAAATCTGGGAAAAATGGTCAAAAAGCAGCAAAGAGTGACAAGAATGCTGAAAACAGTGGCATTTAATGGCAAACATGGCTTTGGGTGAAAAAGTGGCAAAAAAGGGAAAAAATTACAAATAGTAAACAGCAGAATAAAAGCGGCAAAAACTGGTGGCAGACGTAAAACTAGGGCAAAAAGAGATCTCAAACGTCGGCTTAAAGCAGTAAAATGGACTAAAAGTGGCAAAAAAATTGAAAAAATTGCAAAAAAATTGCAAATAAGGGCGATGGAAATATACAGACAAAAAATAAAGGTTTGAAATTAAAGCCAAGTTAATCAATATGGGGATCCAAACTGAATAATGCGGCTTGTTATGGATAATTTCTGAGGTCATAGTTTCCCTTTATAAAGGTTTTCTGGAGGAATAATATTTCAAATTTAGACATAAAAGAGCCTGAAATCATCACAAAAGAGCCACACGTTGGGTATCACTGGTCTAGGGCTTAACAATTTGGAAAATAACCTGACTGTAATTATTTTTCCCTATCATTGTGATTTAATATGCAATTATTTTTCTCATCTTATATATTTTTCAACATGAAACAAAAGAATAAACCAGTCTATATTAAATAACACAATCATAAATAGATTAAAATTTGGCTGAACACATATACTAAACTAGAAAAGCACTCAGAGAGTGCAGACCTCCGCCATCAGCCCCGTCTCCCAACAGTGAAGAACCCTTTAAAAACATTCCTGGATCTAGACGGTGATCTGGATCAGTCCCAAAATCTAATCAGTTCTTCCTTATGCCATTTCTGACATTTCCTGAAAATTTCCTGAAAATCTGTCCAAAACCTTTTGAGTTATGTTGCTAACAAACAAACTAACCAACCCGATCACATAACCTCCTTAGCAGATGTAATAAAAAATATAATAATAAATAAATGAATAAATAAATAAATAAGTACATTAGTAGATTTATATAATACATCAAAAAAATATTTAATTGTGAGTATTTTGACTTGTATGGCCAAGTTGATATAAATTGTCGTATTGAAGAGAAAAATCATTATTGTGCCATTCTCATTTTACTTCACACTACAGTACACCACTTTTAAAATGGGGATAGAGCGTACCATCTCGACATTAAACTTGCGTTTTAACACACATTTCAGGTAAACAAAAAAAAAAAAGGAATTTCTGAAAGTTGAAAATTGCAGAAAGCCACATTGCTACTTGCCCTAAATTTTGATTGATTGCCCAGCCCTACTACTGGCTCACAGGAGTGCTGATCTAGCATGAATAACCCCCACGCCTGCTGTTCTTTAATGCTCAATATGCAAAAGTCCACCACTAGGGGGCTCCCAACCAAAACATGAACATCGTGTGACGAGCACCTCCGCCCAGTTCTGCTGTTTACTTCCTGTTTTAAATTGAGGACTCTGTTCGATAAAAACGGCGTGTCTACAGTAGATTTCTCATAAAGGAGGAGAATTGCACTGATAAAAGCACTTCCTGATCGCTTTGGGAGTGATCCCAGAAGGCAAACACGTGCTGAAGGCACAATAAAAACAGAACAGACTTTTTTCTGTTTTGTAAATACATCTGATGATGTGCTTTTTACTGAACAGAGTCCTCGATTTAAAACAAGTAGTAGTATGGAGCATGAAGAACATGGAGGAGGGCGGAGCTTAGCAGCGCCTGGAAACGGGTGAGCCATGACTCTGAACCAACATATGGCATCCTGTTATAACTATAAAAGTTAAGCTCTGTCTTTTAAAACTTCAGGAAATATTTAAGAGTCTTTAAGACCTTAATATTTTTTTACATGGGAACAGTCACTTTTTAAACTGGTATTTCAGATTTCTACATACAGCATCTTTCACAACTGTGTGACCACACACTTTCTCAATCATTCACGGATCTGGGATGAACCTGATCCATTTTGCTTTATTCCATTGGAATTATTCGTCTTTGTTTTTTTGCATCATTTTGTTCCTTCCCACCCACCTCCTTTTCTCCTCTCCTCCTTTCTTCTTCTGCCCTTCTTTCACCCCCTGTTTCCTCCCTGTCCTGTCCTCTTCCTTCCACTGTCTCTCTCTTCCCTTAGTCATCTTTTTTCCTTCCTTCTCTCCTTTCTTTCTTTCCTCCTTTGCTGACTCCCTCATTTCCCTTCTGTTCATTTCTTCTTCTTCCACTCTTCCCCTAACCTTTGCTGCTCATCATCCTCCTATCACCCTCTCCTTTTTTATTAGCTTCCTTCTCTCATCACCTCCCATCCTTCCCTTCTTTCCTACATTATCTCTTTTCTCCCCATACTTCCTTCTTTTCTTCCTCTCATATTCTCTTCTTTTTGCCAACCTTTGTGTCCTTTTTCCTTCCTCACTTGTCACACTCTTACTTTTCTCTCCTCTCCTTTCTTGTTTCCTTCCCTCCTTCACCCCTCCCTCTCTCCTCTCCAATTCAATTAGGCCTCTAATTGGTCTAATACTCTCTGATTGCTCGTTAGTGGGTGAGGCCTCGTTAAGGACTGTGATGTATAGAGCTCTGAGGACTGAGAGAGGGAGAAAACAGAGCATGAGAAAGCCAAAAGACGAGAAATAAAAGATAGAGAGAGACATTCAAATATTAAAAAGAGAACGAGAGAGAGAGAGAGACCAGGAGAGCGAGAGAGGGATGTATGGAGAGTTAAAGCTGCTGCACTAATTCACTTAAAGTCGGCTGTGATTTATCACTCTGACAATACACACTGACCGAGCGTGGGTGTGTGTGTGTGTGTGTGGGTGTGTGTGTGTGTGCATCCTGCGGCCGATGTATTTACAGTAATCATTGGATGGATGGCTTTCTCTGCCCTCCTCCTCTCTCTAACAGGCATACACACATTTAAAACACACACAGACACACAAACACACCACGACATCACCATAAAGGAGCAGAAACAATCATCCAATCAGTGCGAAGGAATGCAAAAGAGACGTTTTATTTCTGTTTGAGTTGGAGAGACTGAATCATGTCACTGAAACACGTTAATGTTGGAGTCTTTACAGACAGCTGGAGAGACGGAGGTGTCTCCTGGTCCCCACAAAATAAAAATACTTTTAACCAGAGTTACTCAACCAAACAGCCAAACTGTTGAAAAATACATCTGCAAGAGCAGCAATCTAAGAAGTGGTAATTAAAATAAGTGAAAGGTGGCAAAAGTAGTCCAACAGTAGCAAAAGCATTGCAAAAATGAGTAAAAGGTGACTAAAATGGGCATAATTTTGAAAAAAGGGTGGGATAATGGGCAAAAGTGGTATTTAATTGCAAGCTTAAATGGGAGATAAAAGGATAAAAGTTTAAAAATTGGAAAAAAGTGACAAAAAGAAGTGGCAGAAATGGGCTTAAAGTGGCTAACACGGTCTTAAAAATGGCTCAAAAGGGCAGAAAAAGATAAAAATGGGTGAGAAGTGGCAAAACACGAGTTACAGGTGGCAAAAATGGGCAAAAATGGGCAAAAATTAGTGAAAAGTGACTCAAATGGGCAAAAATCAGAAAACAGTGGGAAAAATGGGTGAAAAGTGGCATTTAATTGCAAAAGGCAGCTTAAATGGGAGATAAAAGGATAAAAGTTTAAAAATTGGAAAAAAGTGACAAAAAGAAGTGGCAGAAATGCTCAGAAAGTGGCAAAAAATGAGTAGAAAGTGACTAAAATGGGCACAAATCAGCAAAGAGGTGGGAAAATGGGCAGAAAGAGGCAAATGATTGCAAAAATTAGGATAAAAGTGTCACCTAGAAAAGCACAGAGAGCTCAGACCTCCACCTTCAGCCCTATCTCCCAATAGTGAAGAATTCTTTAAAAGCATCCCTGGATCCAGACGGTGATCCGGATCACTAATATGATCTGATTCGCTGATTACTCCCTCCCCGGTGGGCGGAGACATGGTGAGGCAAAGCCTTGGCTTCGCCAGCACGGTATGACTGATTTTAACTAACAGATGGAAATAAAGTGGCATGTAGACTGTTGAATGTTGAACTCATGTATAACTATAACCATGAAGAGAGAAGAGGCCACATATCCAGCACCATATCACTCTGTAGAGGAACGAAGGCTGGCAGGGCTAGCTTTTAATGTTAGCCACACTGTAGAGAGTCTGTCAGGCTAACATCATACCAGCTGACATGATGACTCTGTGAGGAATCTGACTGCTTTTTAAGGATTTTCTTCTATTTAAACTAGTAGTTTCAACCCTCAGGCATCACTAGGGACATTTTTGTCCATTTGGGCAAATTTTTCCTCTTTTTCTGCTCCCAGACAAAGTTTCTTTCCAGGCAAATTTTTGGGTTCAAATTTCAGTTGCTCTAATAGTGGAACTAATGAAACGACAGGGTTTTCATGCATAGAACCATAAAAGGGAAATGGCTGATTTTAGTGGTGAATAGTAAAAATGACAAATTTGACTATTTTTCTCAAAAACTGAACCATAACATTACAGAATGCATGATTTTATCATGAAAAGGCTATGAGATCAAAACATGTTATTTGAATGGGAGTCAATGGGACGTTTTTGTCCTTAATGACCCAAAAGTGTTGTAAATTTTAAATTTGATGCTACGCAAAAACTAAAAATGCATCAAAGTCAATATTTTAGCTAATCATGTCCAAGCTGGATTTGGACATAATGCCCCAGTCATCCAACATTTGGTTTAAGGAAGATATAACATTTTTCTCTTTTTGTCATAAAAAACAACACTGACTTTAAGTAATCAAACAGGCATTTAAAGGGTTAAAATCCTCAAAATGATTGAATGTTTGGTAGTTCTGAGCACAGCTGAAGTTGTTTAAGAGATTTATGCAAAAATAAGCAGAAAAAAGTATTAATCTGTTAAGTTTTTATAGCAGGTTTTTGGAAGTGGACATTTTGTCCTTAACCCCTTACAGCCTGAAAACACAAATTATTCCAAATTAAAAAAAAACAAATAATTATTTATTTAACATATATATTTTTTCTATCTCATTTGATAGGTTAGGTGTTTTTGGTAACTGATAATCCACTTGAGGGCATTTTAATTATTTATCAGATTTTATTCAGAATGTTTTTTTTTATTAATTTATTGACCATATTGATTAGATAGAGGTATCATAAAAGTATGTGTCAAATATGATACAACAGGCTTTAAGGGGTTAATGGCTTTGAAGGGTAGTAAATTAAAGTGAAGCCTGAAGGGTAATGAAATTTAAATGAGCGTTTAGCTGAATGGAGAAAAAGATGCTGAGGAACATCCTGACTACAGGCGGAGCTTGTTGGTGGATTGAACTCATGCTGAGGCTGGTAGAGAGAAGAGCAAAAACATCTCTGCAAGAAAAGCAGAGATGTGTGGCTGTTTGTGCTTGTTTAATAAGTAAATGTGGTGAGTTCTTCTAAAGTGCAGCTTTGAAACCAAAAATAACAAATGTAACCAGTTCAGGGAAAGCAGTAGATCATTGTTTGTTGCCGTGTTATTGAACAGGTATGAATGTTGTCTGATTTTCACAGATATGACAAAAATGAGGGATAGGTTCCGTAGCAACTTCACTTTGAATAATAATTACCTAATGAAACATTTATCAAAGCGTATTGTTGCTTTCTGCACAAGAAAAAGACCCTGGACTAAAGAACCCGCCCACTTTCACAGGAGACCAATCAGTGTGCGCAGTGGGCATGGTGGGTGGATTCTCTCTGGATGCAGTTAGACATATGAGCAATCATTAAACACGTCTCTGATGCAGTTTAACAAAAGGCACTTGATATAAAGCATTAAATTTGGATCTCTTAACATTATGAGGGGCCTGTTAGCGCCCTCTACAGCAAGCACAGGTCACAGCAGCTACAGTTAGAAAGTTTCAGAAATAAAAACCGAAGACTGATAATTAATCTTTCTAAGAAAGTGAACCGATGAAACTAAACTGATATTGATCGTCTCGTCTTTCTTCCGGTAAGTCGGCGAGTTTTCTAAAACATGGGACTCTTCCTTTAACTACTCTGTGTGTGTGAGAGTGTGTGGTACGGAGGAGTAGCGGCCTGCATGTCGAACACAGAAGAAAGAGCCGGGATTAGTTCCACTTTGCAAATTGCCTCGCTTCACTGCCTCAGACAACCCCTCCTCCCTCCTCCTCCTCCTCCCTCCTCCTTCGTCTGTCTTCTGCCAACTTCTTCCTGAAGAAGATATTTGCCATGAAGACACGGATTGATAAATGATAAGAAGGAGGAGAGGATTCAAAATGACAGATACCTTTATTTAACCTGCAGGATGAAGGATGGAGGGAGGATGGAGGAGGAGGAGGGTCTTTAGGACAAGAAGGAGGAGGAAAGATGGGGAGTGCATGAGTTAAGGGAGGGAAAAGGAGAAAGCAGTCTGAGAAGAAAGGAAGGAGAGAGGAGGTGAACAATGAGACGTGAAAGAGACAGAGGGGCAAAAACCCTGAGAGGAAAAGAGGGAGAAGGAAGGGAGGAAGAAATGGAGGGGAAACTTGCCATAAGATTGGGAGCAGGAGAAAGAAGTACACATGAGAGATATTGGAGCAAACTGAGGAGATATGAGGAGAAGGGAGGGAGGAGGTGATGAGGCATAAGGGGAGGAGGACTCAGGAAATATTCTAGAAATGCTCAGAAGCATGTGGGTAAAACTGGGGGTTTATTTCAAGCTTTCAGCGTCCACCTCTACCTGTGCAGAATACCAGAGTGTTGACATTCTACTGTATTCAGATTCATTCATTTTAACCAAGGGAGCAAGCAGAAGCTGCAATGCATCCTGGGATATGTAGGCACCGCTTGACAACCAATTCATTGCTGTGACGTCAGATCAAACTTACGACAAGTATCAGTAGGACCAACATTATTTAACTGTCAGCTTTGAAAATCTAGAACTGATTCATTTAAGTTTAATTCGCTACTTATTCAAGATCTTTCTAGTCTTCATTAGACAAACGAAATCTGAGCTGAGTTATGAGATTCAAATGAGAAAATAGAAATGAAACAGAGGAAAACAACACAGAAGCTTGAACAAAAGAGGACTAGAGCCAGTGAAAAAAAAAATTGTAACTTTATTTTTCTCATATTAAGAGATATTTATCTATATTTCTCAGAAATCCAACTTTAATCTCAGAATTTTGACTTTAATCTCAGAATTCTGACTTTGATCTCAAAATTCTGACTTTGATTTCAGAATTCTGACTTTGATCTCAGAATTCTGACTTTGATCTCAGAATTCTAAATTTGATCTCAGAATTCTGACTTTGATCTCTGAATTCTGACTTTGATTTCAGAATTCTAAATTTGATCTAAGAATTCTGACTTTGATCTCTGAATTCTGACTTTGATCTCTGAATTCTGACTTTGATCTCTGTATTCCAACTTTGATTTCAGATTTCTGATTTTGATATCTGAATTCTGACTTTAAAGACAACATCTTAGAATTAAGACACTTTATCTCAGAAACAATGATTTTAATCTCAAAATTCGGTTCAAAGTCTGCAAATTTTTCTCCCCCTCCCTAGATTTGAAAAAATAAAAAAATAGAATTGTGTCTCTAAATTATCTTTCACTGGCTTTAATCCCCTTCAGGTGTGGGTGTTGCAGAAAACGATTTATGAAAAGTAAATTAAAGTTAAATAAAAGGAACAACACTGCACACAATCAAGATTACAAGCTCAGCATTAGCGCTAACAAACTCCAAATATAAAACCAGCAAACAGAAATGACAGAGTGACACTTGAACATAACCTGGAGAGGAGGAGAGAGGGAGGCTGGGGGTGAGGAGAGGGGAGACAGGGGTCAGACACACAGCCCTGCCTGAAGCCTACAGGTGTGTCTCTACAGGTGAAAACTCCTCCTGCTCTCTGTGCCTTCTCCTGACAAAACCCACAGCTAGTGAAGGGGAGGGTGGGGGGATCGCGTGTGTGAGAGAAGGGGGAGTAGGGGAAGAGTGGGGGAGGAGGTTCTGGTGGAGGTGGTCAGGGTCGGTTGGTCGGGGGTGACTGGTTGACGACCTCACCTCGAGGCCCGGTAATGACGGGCCGGTGGTGGTGTGTGAAAGCCGTTCGGGGGGAAGAGGAGGAAGAAGAAGAGGAGGAGGTGGAGGCGGAGGAGGCGCCGCTCGGCGAAGGCACAGCGCCGCAGAAACCAGACTTCTCTGACTTCCTGAGAGCGCCGGCGGGCGACGGCATCCCTGCCAAGAACCATGATGATGATGAGGATGAGGAGCGGGTCAGTGAGTCTTACTGTACACTTTTATCACCTCCAGAGGGGGGAGGGTTGGGGGGGGCTGTTTGGGTGGGTTTGGACGTCAGGGAGGGAGGGGGGTTGATAGATTGAGGAGCAGGGCTGCAGGGAGTCACAGGGAGGAAGAGGAGCACCGACTTCAATCAGTGGTTTTTCATTTGATTAGAATTTGATCTAACAAAACTTTTTTAAAAATTTAAATTTGTCTTTGAGACTTGCTATTTCATAAAAAATATCCAAAGAAAGAGAGATATAGCAAAACAAAAACTTAAGGAAAGAAATAGCCTAAAGTTGATCTAACAGTGATGCATAAATAAAAGAAAGCAGACACAAAGATGAACAAAAGGAGGAAAACTGGTAGAACAAAGCAAAACAAATTAGTGACGTCCTTTTGTTTATAATGGATCAAATTTCTATTTTTAAGAAAATAATGATTTCATCTGTTTTGCTCTGAGTTATCGTATGCAGGCCGTTAGAGATCACTTATATTAACTAAAAACCATAAAAATAATTTCTGTAATTGAAATCCCTTTAAAATGATCCCAAAATGTTTGCTGACATGTTAATATAAAAATAAAAATAAAAATAGTCAAAGACTTAAAAAAACAATCAAAAATTTGATTGTCATTTTAGATTTGAAACATTTAATTTGTCTCAGGTGTTATGGTTTAACTGGTGCTGGATTTACTAGTGACACTACCATGCTGCTGTGGTCCCAACCATAAGAATTAACTAAAGTTTGACAACAGTACAGGATTTATTTAATCACAGTGATCAATATAATATCAGAAAGGGGGTCTGGTAGTCCCCCAGGAAATTCTGAGCATCCAACCCCTTATTTCCCGAATTTTTGATGGATATTTATGAAATAATTTGTGGTGAAAATTCAGCTACACTCAAAAAAACCCCCAAAACAAATCAAAACAAAACAAAACAAACTAGAGGAATTGTTTGCTTTTGAAAAAACAAGTTCTGTTAACTTTAAATAAATGCATTTGTTGGATATATATATATATATATATATATATATATATATATATATATATATATATATATATATATATATTTTTTTTTTTTTTTTTTTTTTTTAATAAAGTAAAAGCAAATAAGTCCCCTGTAAAAAATATTTGTGTTTTGCTGACATTAAGTATTGAAGTTATCTCAAGCAGGGCTGAAATACTTTTAAACAAACCATCTGTTTGCTACATTTACAAGATATCATCATGCAGTTTCAACCTAAGTCTTTTAAGGTGAAATGTTATTATATTATGTTAGTTTATCATAAAATGGAAGAACTTCAAATTTATACATTTCATTTAGTTGAGTCAGCATAATACCAACGCGTCAGTGAAACTAATAATTTGAGCCACGTACTCCAGAGCAGAAGGTGGCAGTAATGGGTCACAAATCCACATGGCCCACTTGGAGAAGACAGGTAAGAAGAAAAGGATTAAACACCTGAGTGTTGATTTTAGCTCCATTCAGAGTAAACATCCTTCAGGTTTCATACATTCAGTAAAGAGGAAGGTTAAAAAGCTCCACCTACTGCCATTTTGAATCTTGAGGGCAGAGATTTCCCATCATGCCTTTGTGTGGAATATTTAGATGTATTTTAGATGGACGGACAGATGCATGCATGGATGGATGGACGGATAGATGGTGGATGTGCGGACAGATGGATGGATGGACAGATGGACAGATGCATGCATGGATGGATGGACAGATGAATAGATGGATGATGGATGGATGGATGATGAATGGATGGATGGATGGATGGATGGATGGATGGACAGATGAATGGATGGATAATGGATGGATGGATGGATGCATGTATGTATGTATGTATGTATGTATGTATGTATGTATTGATGGATGGATGGATGATGGATGGATGGATTGAAGAATGATGGGGTGCTTGGATGGATGGATGGATGGATGGATGGATGGATGGATGGATGGATGAACGGATGGATGGATGAATGGATGGATGAATGCTTGGATGGATGGATGCATGCATGGATGGATGGACAGATGAATAGATGGATGATGGATGGATGGATGATGAATGGATGGATGGATGGATGGATGGATGGATGGATGGATGGATGGACAGATGAATGAATGGATGGATGGATGGACGGATGCATGGATGGATGGATGATGGATGGATGGATGGGATGGATGGATGGATGGATGCCTGGATGGACAGATGCATGGATGGATGGATGATGGATGAATGGATGTGTATATGCTTTAGATCACAGGTGTCCAACTCAAGGCCTGGGGGCCAAATCCGGCCCGTGGAACAGTTTAATCCGGCCCCCAGGATGATCTGATTTTTCTGTTCTAACTGGCCCATCAGTCTGAGGTCTGCAGATTTCCTGAAGTATAAAAATGTGAACTTATCCTGATGATTTAAGATATCCTTATTAAGTCATAAAATCTGAAAAAGTAAGGAGTAAAAATGTTTAGATAAGGAATCAGGAATGTGGGAAAATAAATAAATTTGTGTTTTAATTTCATATTTTCAATTTAGGATCTCACAATTAGGACTCAAACTTAGGATTTTGACTTTTATTTCATACTCTGAGCATTTCAACTCATAATTTTGACTTCTTATATAATATTTTGAGCTTTAAGATTCATAATTCTAATTCTTAAGAGATATTTTGACATTTTTTTAAACCAATTATTTTGTATTTTACCTCATATTTTCAACTCCAAACTTGGACTTCATAATCCCATAGTTTGACCTTTTAGACTACAATTTGAAATTTTGACTTTTAATTTCATGAGTACAAATTTTATTTCGTTTTTTGACCTTTTAAACTCATAATTTTTTACTTTTAATATATTTGCCTTTAAAAACATTATTTTTCAGTTTCACTTTCATGTTTTGACCTTTTTGAACTAATAAATGTACTTTTCTTAGATTGTGAGCCCTTAAACTTTTCTCTTTAACTTTTTAAATGTAAAAATCATTTATCATCAGTGCTAAGTTTTTTATCATATAGGAGATGAAACAAGGTTGACCGTTTACGCTTTAAAAGGTGACCTTGTTAGGCCCTTAGGTTAGTCCTGAATCCAGAATCCGGCCCCTGCTGTGATTGAATTTGTCAGCAGT